>NC_092872.1:457165595-457466845 GCF_028372415.1 Notamacropus eugenii | reverse complement strand
GGGAAAGATAATAGCACCTAGATTCTAAGGTTTCTATGAGGAAAAATTTAAATAATATTAATAAGAGCACTTTTCAAATCTTAAGGCATATAAATCCTCTCTATTATTATCAGTAGGGAAGCTTGGTGGTTCAGTACTTAGACTCATCTTCCTGACTTCAAATCTGGCAGGTTAGTCTATTTTTAAAGGTGTTATATTCTTCAACATTTTTTTGGATCTCCTTTAGCAAGCTGTTGACTTGTTTTTCATGATTTTCTTATATCACTCTCATTTCTCTTCCCAATTTTTCCTCCACCTTTCTTACTTGATTTTCAAAATCCTTTCTGAGTTCTTCCATGACATGAGATGATTGCATGTATTTTGTTTTATTATTTTATTTATTTATTTTTATTTAACTTTTAAATTCATTTTCACAAAATTTTGGGTTACAAATTTTCTCCCCTTTTCTCCCCTCCCCCCCCAAACACCAAGCATTCTAATTGCCCCTGTGACCAATCTACTCTCTCTTCTATCATCCCTCTCTGCCCTTGTCTCCATCTTCTCTTTTGTCTTGTAGGGCCAGATAGCTTTCTATACCCCTTTACCTGTATTTCTTATTTCCTAGTGGTAAGAACATTACAATTGATCCTAACACTTTGAGTTCCAACTTTTTTACCTCCCTCCCTCTCCACCCCTTCCCTTTCAAAGTCAAGCAATTCAATATAGGCCAAATCTGTGTAGTTTTGCAAATGACTTCCATAATAGTTGTGTTGTATAGGACTAACTATATTTCCCTCCATCCTATCCTGTCCCCCATTACTTCTATTCTCTTTTGATCCTATCCCTCCCCATGAGTGTCGACTTCGAATTGCATTCTCCTCTCCATGCCCTCCCTTCTGTCATTCCCCCCCACCCTGCTTGTCCCCTTGTCCCCCACTTTCCTGTATTGTGAGATAGGTTTTCCTACCAAAATGAGTGTGCATTTTATTCTTTCCTTTAGTGGAATGTGATGAGAGTAGACTTCATGTTTTTCTCTCACCTCCCCTCTTTATCCCTCCACTAATGAGTCTTTTGCTTGCCTCTTTTATGAGAGATAATTTGCCCCATTCAATTTCTCCCTTTCCCTCCCAATATATTTCTCTCTCACTGCTTGATTTCATTTTTTTTTTAAGATATGATCCCATCCTCCTCAATTCACTCTGTGCACTCTGCCTCTATGTATGTGTGCGTGCATGCATGCGTGTGTGTGTACTCCCACCCAGTACCTAGATACTGAAATGTTTCAAGAGTTACAAATATTGTCTTTCCATGTAGGAATGTAAACAGTTCAACTTTAGTAAGTCCCTTATGACTTCTCTTTGCTGTTCACCTTTTCATGGTTCTCTTCATTCTTGTGTTTGAAAGTCAAATTTTCTTTTCAGCTCTGGTCTTTTCATCAAGAATGCTTGAAAATCCTCTATTTCACTGAAAGACCATTTTTTCCCCTGAATTATTATACTCAGTTTTGCTGGGTAGGTGATTCTTGGTTTTAGTCCTAGTTCCTTTGACTTCTGGAATATCCTATTCCATGCCCTTCAATCCCTTAATGTAGAGGCTGCTAGATCTTGCATTATCCTGATTGTATTTCCACAATACTTGAATTGGTTCTTTCTAGCTGCTTGCAATATTTTCTCCTTGACCTGGGAACTCTGGAATTTGGCCACAATGTTCCTAGGAGTTTCTCTTTTTGGATCTCTTTAATGCGGTGTTCTGTGGATTCCTTGAATATTTATTTTGCCCTCTGGTTCTAGAATCTCAGGGCAGTTTTTCTTGATAATTTCATGAAAGATGACGTCTAGGCTCTTCTTTTGATCATGGCTTTCAGGTAGTCCCAAAATTTTTAAATTGTCTCTCCTGGATCTATTTTCCAGGTCAGTTGTTTTTCCAATGAGATATTTCACATTATCTTCCATTTTTCCATTCTTCTCTCTTTGTTCTGTGATATCATGCTTTCTCATAAAGTCCTTAGCCTCCATCTGTGCCATTCTAGTTTTGAAAGAACTATTTTCTTCAGTGAGCTTTTGAATCTCCTTTTCCATTTGGCTAATTCTGCTTTTGAAAGCATTCTTCTCCTCATTGGCTTTTTGAGCCTCTTTTGCCAATTGAGTTAGGCTAGTTTTCAAAGTGTTAATTTCTTCAGCATTTTTTTTGGGTCTCCTTTAGCAGGGAGCTGATCTGCTTTTCATGCTTTTCTTTCATCTCTCTCATTTCTCTTCCCAGTTTTTCCTCCACCTCTCTAACTTGATTTTCAAAATTCTTTTTGAGCTCTTCCATGGCCTGAGCCCATTGGGTGGGCTGGGACACAGAAGCCTTGATTTCTGTGTCTTTGCCTGATGGTAAGCATTGTTCTTCCTCATCAGAAATGAAGGGAGGAAATGCCTGTTCTCCAAGAAAGTAGCCTTCAATAGTCTTATTTCTTTTCCCTTTTCTGGGCATTTTTCCAGCCAGTGACTTGACCTCTGAATATTCTCCTCACACCCACCTTGCCTCCTGATCCTCCCAGCCAGCGTTTGGGGACTGAGATTCAAATGCTGCTTCCAGCCTTAGGGCTTTTGGCGGGGGCAGGGCTGCTACTCAGTATGAGATTATGTTCAGGTGGTCAGGTTGGGGCAGGGCCGCCTCTCAGGCTCAGTTCCCTCAGGGGGTTTATGCACAGACCTTCCACAATGGATCCAGGCTCCCACCCGCTTGGGGAGCCCCTGTCTGCAGCCACCTCTCAGCTTCTACCTCCCGGGGGGGCCCGAATCATGGGGGCACCCCACTCCCCTCTCGACCCACCAAAGAGACTCTCTCACCAACCCCCATCACCTGTGGGTGGAGGGACTTGTGCGGCCACTGGAGATCCCGTCCCTGAAGCCTGCTCGGGTCTGTTTCTCTTGGTGCCGTGGCCGCAGCAGGTCTGGGCTGGGCTGGGCTGGG
Organism: Notamacropus eugenii; assembly: GCF_028372415.1. Classification (NCBI taxonomy): domain Eukaryota; kingdom Metazoa; phylum Chordata; class Mammalia; order Diprotodontia; family Macropodidae; genus Notamacropus; species Notamacropus eugenii. The sequence continues at coordinate 457,463,908 of NC_092872.1, read as the reverse complement.
CTCTGCATCTGCAGCGCGACGGACCTTTTGTGACAGGTTTGCAGGTCCCTCTGTGGGTGGAGGGACCCACGTGGCTGCTGGAGATCCCATCCCTGAAGCCCGCTCAGATCTTTTCCTCTTGGTACCACGGCCGCAGCAGGGCTGCCCTCAGCTCCCAGTCCTGGCTCCCAGTCCCGGCGCCCAGTCCGCAGAGTGAAGGACCCTCTGCGAGAGGTTTGCAGGTCCCTCCGGAACAGAAATCTCCCTCGCTCCAATATTCCGTGGCCTCTGGGTGCAGAATTCGCCGTAAGTTACTCCCCTGTAGCCATTCTGTGGGTTGTGGGTTCGGAGCTATGTGTATGTGTGTCTTTCTACTCCGTCATCTTGGCTCCACCCTGCATGTATTTTTTTTGGAGGTTCTGGATGTAGAAGCTGTGACTTTTAGATATTCCTCTGATAGTATTCTTTGTTCTTCCTCATCTGAAAGGATGGAAGAAAATATCTTTTCACCAAGAAAGTAACCTCCTATACTCTTATTTTTTCCTCTTCTTTTTGGCATTTGGTCAGTTACTTGATTTTTTGAGTCCTTTGTGAAGAAGAGTGTATACTCTAGAGACCCATAAGTTCTCAGTTCTTCCAAGGTGGCACAATCAAGGGAGAGGACTTTAACTCCTCTCCTGGCCTGTGCTCTGCTCTGTGAGCAATCACAAGCACTCTTTCCTGCCCTGGAACTGCAAGTAGGTTCCTTCTCCACAGCCACCACCAGCTCCACTATGCGAGCACTCCTCCTCACCCCAGGACCACTACTCAGGACTGAGACTCAGATTGGCTCTTTGGTTCCCCAGGGCATTTAGGCCCAGGGCTCCAAATGTGAACAATATAGTGTCTGCTACTGTCCTGGGGCTGGGAATGGGGCCAGACCACGCTTCTCTCTCACTTGGGTGAAAGAGCTATCTTACTGACCTTTGTAACTACCTTTGGTGCATGTGGGTTGAGAAATCTGGGAACCACATCTGCTTCCTGTGATTCTGCACCCTGAGGCCTGCTCCAGGCCTGTCCTTGCCTTGTGGCCCATACTGGGCTGTACTCTGCCCTGAGCCTGGTGTGATTGATCTTTCCTGTTGACCTTCCAGGCTGTGTTGGGCTGGAAATCTGTTTCACTCTGTCAATTTGTGGCTTCTGCTGCTCTAGAATTTGTCTGGAGTAATTTTTTACAGGTATTTTATAGGCTATCAGGGGAGTGCTAGAGCAGGTCTGTCCTTCTACTCCACCATCTTGGGTCTGTTCCCAGTATTTGTAACTCTTGAGACTTTTCTCATTATTAGGGTAGTTGGAAGTATTATATACATACAGACAGAGGGCACAGGGTGAGTTGCATAGGAAGGGTTGATATATAAAAAAATAAAATTAAGGAGTGAGAGAGGAATATATTGGGAGAAGGAGAAAAGGAGAAATAGAATGGGGCAAACTATCTCTCACACAAAAGAGAAATGACAAAGCTTTTTTAATGGAGGGGAAGGGGGGAGGTGAGAGGGAAAGAGTGAACCTTAGTGTCATTGGATTTGGCTTAAAGAGGGAGTAATATGTACATTTAATTTGGTATGAAAATTTATCTTACACTACAGGAAAGTAGGGGAGAAGGGGATAAGTGAGGGAGTAGGGGAGATGATAAAAAGTAGCACAAATTGGAGGAGAGGGTAATTAGAAGTAAACATTTTTGAGGAGGGACAGGATCAAAAGAGAAAATAGAATAAATGGGGAACAGGTTAGGATGGAGGGTAAATACAATTAGTCTTTCATCATATGACTGTTATGGAAATGTTTTGCATGACTACACATGTATAATCTATATTGAATTGCTTGCCTTCTCAAAGAGGGTGGGTGGGAAGAGAGGAAGGGCAAGAAGTTAGAATTGAAAGTTTTAAAACCAAATGCTAAAAACTGTTTTTACATGCAACTGGGAAATAAGACATACAGGCGATGGGGTATAGAAATCTATATTGCCCTACAAGAAAATAGAGGGGAAGGGAATAAGAGAAGGAAGGGGTATGATAGAAAGGCAGATTGGGAGAAGGGGTAATCAGAATGCATGCTCTCTTGGGGTGGTGGAGGGCAGGGATGGAGAGAAAATTTGGAACACAAAATCTTGTGAAAGTGAATGTTGAAAACTAAAGCTATATTAATTAGTTAATTTTTTAAAAATCTAATGTGATCCTGGTCTGGACAAAGAGAAATAGACTATCCAGAATAGGGTAGTAACAATGGTGAGGGGGTGTATTCCCACTGTCCTCTGTCCTGGTCAGATTACAACTGTAGTATCCTATTTAGTTCTGAGTGCCATATTTTATTGAAAAAAAAATTAGTCCGTTTCCAGAGGAAAGCAAGGAAAATGCTGAAGGGGCTGAAACCCTGTTATTGGAGGAAGAGTTGAACAAAATGATGATGATTAGCCGGGGGGAGAAAGGTAAATGGTGCTTTTAGTCTTCAGGTATCCAAGCAACTATCACATAGAAGAAGGACTAAACTAGTTTTATTCATCCCTGGAGGACAGAAACAGAAGCAATGAGCAAAAACTAGAGAAGCAGGTTTAATATAAAGAAACACTTCCTAACAATGGAGAATGGCTTGCTTTGGGAGAATTCATTACCTATTATGAGAAGTCATCAAGAAGAAAATGGATGATCCCTTGTTAGGGATATTTTAGACAATATTTCTGGGAAGATACAGGGCAGATTACAGATTACAACCTCTGAAGATCCCACTAACTCCTAGATTCTATGGTTCTTTGAATTTCCAATGCATAGTAGCAACAATGGAGGATGTACTTCAGGGTTGAAGAACCATTCCAGTGCCTCTTTCCATTGTTATAAATCCATTAGAAAGGATTTGGAATACTCTCTGACCTGGTTATTTGTAGTTTAAATTTTATCTTATGAAAATTGTCTATTCATATCCTTTGATCAATGATCTATTGGAGAATGGCTTTTATTTACATGCTTGTATCAATTCTCTATGTATCTTGAATGTTAGGATTTAGAGTTGATTCTAACTACGGAAGTATTATGGGTTTTGGTGAGGCAAGTGACTTTTCTTTCAAATACAAACATTCTATAAGTCCTCTGAATTTTTTATTTTTACTATTCTATTAATACTCTTTTTATATCATTGTCATTTATGAATGTCCCTTTGTCTTTCCTGTAGTAAATATGTTTGAAAAATGTATATCATTTTTCACCTCTAGTCCACCATGCTTCATTATTAATCTTTTGAGGTCATCATAGATTTAGAATTCTGAAATCTGTTGGTGCTGTTTTGAATTACATTATTATGGTCCTCATATAAAGTGTTTTTGTCCTTAACCTGCTTATTTAATTCATTATTAGTTCATAAAAGTCTTCTCATGTTTCTCTGAATTCTTCATGTTCATCATTTATTATAGAACAATAATATTATATGACTTTCATATACCACAATCTGTTTTGTCATTGTGCAAATGGTGGACATTCATTTTGCTTCCAGTGTTTTGGCACTATATAAGATGTTACTATAAATATTTTTATATATTAGTCCAATTGCACTGTCTTTGACCTGCCTATTAGTGGTATCACTGGGTCAAAGTTTAGTGACTTTAAAAATAGAATTCTACTATTCTCCATAGTCATAGCTCCAAACTGATAGCACATAATGTGCTTGTCTTTCCACATCTCTACTCACATTAGCCATTTCCATCTTTGTCAACAGGTTTGAGGTGATAAAACTTCAGAATTATTTTGTTTTGTTTTGCATTGTTCTTATTATTAAAATATTTGGAACAGATTTTTATGCTTCATGAAATGTACATATCTCTAATGTAGGAAACTCAAACAGAAGATAATGAGAATATTGCTGATAGTGTGCGTTTATACTAAGAACCTGTATTTTCATCATAGGAATTTTCTATTTTGGTCAAGGATTTGGAGCAGTCTTTGATCTGGTTGTTTGTAGTTTAAAGTTTATCTTTTTAAATTAATTAATTTATTTTCGGTTTTCTACAACCAATTCCATAAGTCTTAGATTTTCTGCCCCTTCCTTCCTCCTCCCTCCCTGAGATGGCATGCAGTCTTCTATGGGTTCTACACATACATTTTTATTTACCACATTTTCACATTGGTTATGTTGCAGAGAAGAATTAAAATGAATGGGAGAAACCATGAGAAAAACCAAACCAAAACAAAACATAATGCAAGAGAAAATATTTTGCTTCATTCTGCATTCCAATTCCATAGCTCTTTCTCTGGATGTGGATGGCATTTTGACTCAAATCCTTTGGGAATGTTTTAGGCCCTTGCATTACTGTGAAGGGCTAAGTCTATCAGAAACAGTCCTTGCACAGTCCCTGGCTGTTAGTGTGTCTCCAGGTTCTGCTCATTTCACTCAGCACTGGTTCATGTATGTCCTTCCAGGCCTCTCAAGTCTTCCTGTTCATCATTTTTTATAGCACAATTGTACTCCATTGCATTCACATACCACAACTTGTTCAGTCATTCTCCAGTTGATAGGCATCCCCTCGATTTCCAGTTCTTGGTCACCTTGAAGTTCTTGGCCTTTTGTTCCTCCATGTGAATTTTAGTATCATTTTGTTTCATTCTATATGCTTGAGAAAAATTAGTCATTATCCACTTTGTAGTATGATTAGCATGGTAATGTGCTGTGCCAATTAATTTAAGTAGTATAATAATTGTTATTTTGGCATGGTATAATTAGTAACAATGAATATATATTCAATTATTTAAATGCTCCCTTATTTCTGCAGAGTGTTTTGTAATTGTCTTTATATAAGACCTGAATACGTTATGGTAGGTTGAATACCATTTTTTGAGGGGGATAGTTTATAGCTATTTTCTTTCCAATGGAATTTTTCTGTTTCTGCTATCAAGAAGAGTTTTGTTGCTGTTGTTGAGTCATTTTTCAATCATGTCCAACTCTTTGTGACCCCATTCGGGGTTTTCTTGGCAAAGATACTGGAATGATTTTCCACTTCCTTCTCCAGCTACAAGTTTTGTTAGAAACATATAAATAGGGCAATGATTTCTGTGGGTTTATTTTATATCCTGCTACTTTACCAAGTTACTAATTAGTTTCAATTAATATTTTCAGTTGTTTCAATGAATATTTTTATTGAACACTAGGGGATTCTTTAAGTAAATCATCATAAACAACAAGAACAACAAAAAGATTATGTCTCTTCTTTACCAACTCTTATTCATTCCTTTCCCTTTTCTTGAATAATTATCATACTTAGCATTTCAAGGACTTTAACTGACAACAAGTGATGCAGTGGACTGAGCCTTTGGTCTCAAATCAAGAAGATCTAAGCTTAAATCCAACCTCAAATACTTATTAGCTCTGTGATATTGGTAAAGTCACTTGAATTCTGTTGTCCTCAGTTTCCCCAAATGTAAAATGAGTATGTTGATAGCATCTAACTCCCAGGGTTGTAAAAAGCACTTAGTATAGTGCCTGGTCCACTATACATGACATATAAAGGCTTATTCCCTTCTCTATAAGTAATAATATAGTCACAGTGGATATGCTTATTTTACTCCTGGTCTTATTGGAAATACTTCTAGTGTTTTTCTTAAAAATGTCTTTTGATATTGTTTGTAATGTTAAGGGAAGGTTCATTTATTCATATTTTATAGAGTTTTTTATATGAAAGAATACGACATTTTGTCAAAGTTTTTGTTCTTGTTTATTTTGTCGTTGTTGTTTTCCCCATAAATCTATTGATATAATGAGACTTTTATCTCCATCACTCTCATATCATGTTTTAGCAATTGGATATTAACAACCACTTACAGAATTTTCACATCAATTTAATGAGTGACTCTAAAACGACCATGTTAATGTATATTTAAATTACAAGAATGATTATAATTATTTACAATCCTGATTTGTAAGACATGTGTGGTACCCTGCTAGTTATACATAGCTTAACTCCATCACTTGGTCAGGTGGTTGGTTTGGGGAGAAGGTCAGATGATTCCAGAAGCTAAACTATTTTTTACCCTCTATCAGAATTTTTCTCTTCTAGAATATAAAATGAGTTATATTGCAGTGAGGATTGCCCATTATAGGGATGATTTCTTTTGCATAAAAGTTGGATTAGATGGCTATTGAGATCCTTTTCACCCCTGAGATTCTGTGATTCTACTGGACTATGATGCTAATCCTCACCTCCATATTTGGAAACATAACTAAATTTAATTTCTCAAGGGTAGAGACTGAATTTTCTTTTCTGTGATATTCCTTAGCATCCCACATAGGATTTTCTTTGCATTTAGTCAGTCTGCATTATACTTCACAGACGAATGGATTATCAGTTGTTGTCACTGAGAGACAGTGACACCGAATGGGACACAGAATGGCTTTCAAATGATGTTTTTAGTTTAAAGAGCATCAAATGCTATAGTTGTAATACTAAGAAGAGAAAATGGCATAAAGTACAGAATGTTGAATTTAGAGTTAGGAAGACTTGAGCATAAATCCTGCCGAGGACATTTACTTGGTGTCTCTTAAATCGCTTAATTTCTGCTTGCCTCAGTGTCCTCATCTGTAAAAGGGGAATAATAATAACACCTAATTATCAGTTCTTTTGAGTATAAAATGAAATTATGTGTGTGTGTGTGTATATATATATATATATATATATATATATATGCATGATCTCATTTTATTGATCTTAAAATGTCATAGAATGTTAGCCATTATAATTATCAGCAACAATAACAAAAATGGTCTCTGCTTTGACTGGCTTCTAGCAAAAAGAATCCTCTCTGTTTTTTATGTCTCTCTATCCATGTATCTGTGTCTGTCTCTGTCTGTCTCTTCTCTCTCTCCTTCTCTCTTTCCTACCCACACCAGCAATCATATCTGTAGAAATCCTACACCATGCAAATGTTTGAACAGTGAACAACTTGATTAATCTGGAATGTCTGAGTTGAGGAGTGGAGTCAGGCACTTCTCGCTGTGAGGAGTTTTCAGCTCATTTCACAGATAAAATCAATCAGATCTGGACTGAACTCACCATTCCATGGGAATCCAGAAAGGAAGGGTTGAAGCTAAGAGTTCTATTCAGTTTAGTTCAGCCACAGCTTGACTCTGTGGCTTGAGGAATAAGGGGCTTTCAGTTTGTAGAGAGCACCAGCACCTTCATTCAATTAAATTCATTTCATCTCAATTCAGTTTAATAAGCCTTTGTTAAGCATCTACTATATTGTAGGCATTATATTAGGCAATAGAGGGAAAAAAATAGAAAAATGAAACAGTCCCTACCCTCAATGAGCTTATATTCTACTGTGAATATAAACTGCATCATATGCATATATAAATCAATTATATATAATATAACATATGTATACATAATATACACACATATGCAAACATGGAGAGGCAAAAGAAATACAAAGTAATTTTGAGTAAGACTAATAATAACTGGGAATATCTGTATGGGACACAAGTATAAGATATTTCTAGAGCCCCGAGGGGTACTAGGACTCCATGAAGTAGAGGTGATAAAGGTCAGCATTCTAGGTATGAAGGACAGCCAAGACAAAGAGCTGAAGACAGGAGATGAAATGTTGTATATGGAAACAGCAGGGAGGTCAGTTTTCTGACATGCAGAAGTGTGTGACTGTGAATTATGCGTGATCAGCCTGGTTGGAGACAGATTGTGAAGGGCTTTAAATGTCAAATGAAGGGGTTTGTATCTTATACTAGTGGCAATGGAGAGTCAGTGAAGCTTCTTGAATAGGGTGGTGAAACATCTCCCATAGTCCTAACTTTTTCTTTAGGAATATCAATTTGGCAGCTGAATAGAGGAAGGATGAAAAAGAGAAGAGGCTAGATGTGGGGAGACCATTTGGGAGTAGCCTTTTTTTGTAAATAGTGTTATATATTTTTTTCCAATTACGTGTAAGGATAGTTTTTTAACGTTCATTTTTTATAAGGTTTTGAATTTCAAATTTTTTCTTCCTCCCCCTCCCCTTCTCCAGGATGGCAAATGATTTTATACATGTGCAATCATGTAAACATATTTCCATATTAGCCATGTTTTGAAAGAAGAAACAGGACAAAGGGAAAAGTTACAAAAACAAACAAACAAACAAAAAAACAAAGTAAAAATCATACGCTTCAATCTGCATTCAGACACCACACAGTTCTTTCTCTGGACGTGAATAAAATTTTTCATCATGAGTCTTTTGGATTTGTTTTGGATCATTGCATTGCTGAGAAGAGCTGTCAATCATAGTTGATCATTGCACAATGTTACTGTTAATGTGTATAATGTTCTCCTGGTTCTGCTTACTTCACTCAGCATCAGTTCATGTAAGTCTTTCCAGATTTTTCTGAAATTTGCCTGTTCATCATTTCCTATAGGACAATAGTATTTCATTACATTCATATATTCCAAGTTATTCAACCATTATCCAATTGAGGGGCATTTCCACAATTTCTAATTCTTTGCAACCACAAAAAGCAGCTATAAATATTGTTGTACATGTGGTTCCTTTTTCTTTTTTTTGATCTCTTTGGAATACAGATTTAATAGTGGTATTGTTGGATTAAAGGGTATGCACAGTTTGGTTGTCTTTTGGTCATAGTTCCAAATTATTCTCCAGAATGACTGAATCAGTTCACAACTCTACCAACAATGCATTAATGTCCCAGTTTTCACATATCATCTCTAACATTTATCTCTTTCCTTTTCAGACATATTAACCAATCTGATAGATCTGAAGTGGTACCTCAGAGTTATTTTAATTTTCATTTCTCTAATCAGTAGTGAGTTGGAGCATTTTTTTCATCTGTCTATAGATAGCTTTAATTTCTTCATCTGAAAATTGCCTATTCATATCTTTTGATCATTTATCAATCAGGAAATGACTTATAATCTTATAAATTTGCCTCAGTTCTCTACATATTTGAGAAATGAGGCCTTCATCAGAAATATTTACACTATTTTTTCTTTCAGTTTTCTTTCTAATCTTGGTTGCATTGGTTTTGTTTATGCAAAACCCTTTTAATAAAATGTAATCAAAATGTAATTTCCATTTTGCATTTCATTATGTTCTCCATCTCTTATTTTATCCTAAATTTTCCTTTTTTCGTAGGTCTGACAGGTAAACAATTCCTTGCTCTCCTAATTTGCTTGTGGTATCATCCTTTATGTGTAAATCATGAACTCATTTTTACCTTATCTTGGTATACAATATTAGATGTTGGTCTATGCCTAGTTTCTACCATACTATTTTCTGGTTTTCCCAGCAGTTTTTGTTGGATAGTGAGTTCTTATCCCAGAAGCTGAAGTCTTTGGGTTTATCAAACAGTAGATTACTATAATCATTTACTACTATGTCTTGTGTACCTAATGTATTCCACATATTCACCACTCTGTTTCTTAGCCAGTACCAAATAGTTTTTTGATGAGAGCTGCATTATAACACAGTTTTAAATCTGACATGGCTAGGCCACCTTTCTTGGCATTTTTTTTTCATTAATTCCTCTGATATTCTTGACCTTTTGTTCTTCCAAATGAATTTTATTATTTTTTTCTAGCTCTATAAAATAATTTTGGTAGTTTGATTGGTATGGCACTGAATAAGTAAATTAATTTAGGTAGAACTGGCATCTTTATTATACTAGATCAGCCCACCCATGAGTAATTGATATTTTTCCAGTTGTTTAGATCTGACTTTATTTGTGTGAAAAGTGTTTTGAAATTGTATTTATATAGTTCCTGGGTTTATCTTGGCAAATAGACTCCTAAATATTTTATATTGTCTACAGTTATTTTAAATGGAATTTTTCTATCTCTTCTTGTTGAGCTTTCTTGGTAATGTATAGAAATGTTGATGATCTATATGTATTTATTTTATATCTTGCAACTTTATTAAAGCATTAATTATTTCAAATACTTTTTAGTTGATCCTTCAGGATTCTGTAAGTATACCATTATAACATCTGCAAAGAGTGATAGTTTTGTTTCCTCATTGCCAAGTCTAATTCTTTTAATTTCTTCTTTTTCTTCTCTTATGGCTAAAGTTAACATTTCGAGTACGATATTGAATAGTAGTGGTAATAATGGGCATCCTTATTTCACTGCTGATCTTTCTGGGAAGGCTTCTATCTTATCTTTATTACAGATAATGTCTGCTGATAGTTTAAGATAGATGCTACTTATCATTTTAAGGAAAGCTCCATTTATTCCTATACTCTCTAGCATTTTTAATAGGAATGGGTGCTATATTTTGTCAAAAACTCTTTCTGCATCTACTGAGATAATCATATGATTTCTGTCAGTTTTGTTCATTGGAGAGTAGTCTGAGAAACCAATGATGAGGGCTTGATTAGGGTATTGACCATGTAATTGCAAAAGAGCATAGATTTGAGGTATGTCTCATTAGACTTAACAGACTTAGCAACTAATTAGACAGGGGAAGAGAACGAGGGATATTGAAAAGCTGGTTTGACTTCTAGTTTGTATAATGATTAGATATAGTGAAATCTCCCCAGTGGAGAAGTTAAGAGTATGATCTTCATAATAACTGATACATTCTTAATGTGGGGAACTTCAAAAAAAGAGATGATGAAAATACTGTTTACAATATGCAAGTACAGATAAGTTCTTCAGTGAAGGGAGCACCTATGGTGGGAATTTCCTTTACCAAGCAGATCACAGATGAACTTTGACTTAGCAGACAAATCCAAGGGCCTGAGACACATAGAAGTTAAGAGATCTTCCCAGGAACACAAAGCAAGTACATGACAGAGGGAGGATTTGAATCCGGGTCTTCCTGACAGCAAATCTAACACTTTACTGCTCTACTAAAGAAAGAAAAAGTTGAATATTGACAATTTTAACATTAATCATCTTGAGCTAAGCTTCTCCTTCTTTGGGAGGAAAACCATGAAAAAAAATGTGGCAATATAGTGATCATACTAATACTGAACCTTCTCAAGTTTCCTTGATATTTGATCTTCTTTGAAGTGAATTGCAGGTTTTGAATGGTTTAGTGGAGATCCGCAAAGCTGACTATCTTCTTGTCTAACTTCTTTGGGTCATCACGTAGCATTGGTTTGACTATGTACTAAAATATCCGCGGTTTCTTCACTGAGGTATCTCAGTGAGAAAAAGGGAAATTCTTTAGTCAATGTAGATAAGGAATTCTTAATCTTTTTGCATGTCATACACCTCTGGTAGTTCCATTGAAGACTGTGGATATCTTCTCAGAATAATATATTTAAATACATAAAATAAAATATATAACATTACAAAAATTAATTATATTGAAATGTAGTTATCAAGACACATTAGCACATAGTCAGTGGAGCTGTGAGTCAATATAAACACTTTTGAAAGTAATTTTGGAATTATGCAAATAAGGTGACTGAAATATTTGTGCCCTTGACTCAGAGATTCCATTACTAGGAAATCATTGATAAGCAGAAAGCTCCCATTTACATCAACATACTCATAGCAGTGGCAGTTAGGTGGCACAGTAGGTGGCATTAAGCCTGGAATAAGGAAGACCTGAGTTCAAATGTACCCTTGGACACTTACTAGCTTTGTGACTCTGGGCAAGTCACTTAACACTGCTTGCCTCAGTTTCCTTATCTGTAAAATGAACAGGAGAAAGAAATGGCAAACTATTCCAGCCAAGAAAGCTTCAAATAGGGTCACCTAGAGTTGGACAAGACTGAAACGTTTAAACAACAAACAACAATTTAGTAAAGAATTAGAAACAAGGTAGATACCCATAGATTGAGGAATGGCTAAATAAATTGTGACACATGATTGTAATGGATTACTACTGTGCTGTAATAAATGACCAATAAGATAAATTCAGAGAAGCATGCAAATATCTACATAAATTGATGCAGAGTGAAGCCAATAGAGTCAAGTATACACAATGACTAAGCAATGTGAATAGAAAGAACAAACACACATACACAAATCAAAAGTGAATGTTGCAAAATTAAGCAGAGTTCAACAGAAGAGATTCTCTTGTCCTATCCCTTTGGAGAGGTGAGAGGACACAAGTATTGTACATGGCATCAATGTTTAGGCTTTTTCAATGTATTTATCAGTTATACTTTTTATCATTTCCATTATTGTCTAAAATACTATTTGTTATATAGTATGGCTTTCTGGGTGAAGGAGAGGGAGGAAAACTCAGAGAAATGATGGCGATACAAAAAGATATCAATAAAAAATGTATTTAGAAAAGAAAACATTATTAGCATAGTAAAATAATGTCAGAGACCCCAGGTTAAGTAACCCTGATATGAAGATAGGTTTAGAAATGACTCATTATGATCAATAATTTTCTGAGTTGATTTGGGTCCATGTTGCCTTCAAATAAGATAGGTTAAATTTTCTTTTAGCTCAAGGATGGTACTATATGACCTGTGAGCTATATGGGCAAACAGCAACTAACTGGTAGCTTCATTTGTGAGTCTAAACTCACATTACATGGTACCCTGCCTTGCTTTCACTGACCAGGACATCTGGGCATAGAAACCAGTCCTACTTTTAGCTACAGCAGGATAGGAACCATGCTCATGGAACCCAGGTAGCTGAAGAAGAGGAAGCTGCTTCTATATTCTTGGTACTTATGCTTTGTCTCTGAGTTAGCAACATTTAACTTGGTCTTAGACTTTTTTGAAAGTATTATTTCCATTATTTTTGTTTCTTTCTAAATTGACATCATTTGCTACATGTTCTGAATCAGGAAATCAACAAGATCATCTTAAAAGACCTAACTCTCCCAGGACTGTCTTTGACCTCCATGAGAGGACAGGACTATGTCTGCCTCAAGTTCATAAACTGTTCTGTGTCTAGAACAGGGTGATATCTCCCATGGATATTTGGTAAAGGTTTAATGGGAAGGAGTGGACAAGTCTCAGAGCTTAGTGGCATGTAAGGAACCATGACCTCAATTTCTCCAAAACACTCCCATTCACTCTAGCCAAAATATATGCTCCTGTAGGCTGAGCTCCACATATGGGGTAGAACTTGCCCAGCTTGTTCGTTCCAAGTATAAGGTTGCTACAGCATCTGTCTTTTGCCCACGGGCACTGAATTTTACTCCAAAAATATTAGGAAGAGAAATGGTACACACTTGTCAATTTCCTTCAATATTTTATAATGCTGCCAGGATGTTATGTATTTAATTAACAAAATGCATGGGGAAAAAGTCAAATTAGTGGGCCACCTTTCCCTCCCAAATGGAAACCAGGCTCACTGGAGAAATGGTGCAATCTGGAAAAAAATAAAATAAAAGCCCCAGAGGAAATGTTTACCCAACCCGATTTTAGGGCTAAAATCCTTAAAACACATCAGCTAGAATTACACCTTCTCTGTGAAATAACAGCAATTAGGACAGACGCCCTCCTCCAACACTGAATCCAGCAGCCTGGGTGACAAATATGTCAAATTAATACATCACCAGGTATGAAAGCGCAGTTAGAATTTGACTGAGGTACTTCCAGCCCGAGAAAGGGAACGATTTATCAATGCAAACTTAATAACATCTATTTGAATCTAACTAAAAATCAATATTTCATTACCAAATTGTTAGTGAGAATGAAGAAAAATTGCGGAAGTCGGGCAGTTTGGCGCAAGAGAAGCATCAGGAGTTCAATGTGCAGACGGAATGATTCATGAGGCCGTGGCAGAGCGAGGGTGAAGGAGGACGAGCAGAGAGAACTTGGAGGGGCCTTCTCACTTATGACCTTGGCAGTGAGAGGGGAAAAAATACAAGAAAATGAGAGTGACTGTCAACTCCCTCCAGCAATGGATCACACCATTAATCACCCCAAGCCCACAGAGAGGAGAGGAGAGGAGAGAGTGCGGCTCAAGGGTTAGCGTCAAGAGGGGACAGTGCTGGTTCTTTCAACTCTTTGAACCTTGGATGCCTGTGATGGGTGCTCTCTGAGGCCAGTGAGGGGAGTCCAGACAGCACAAGCTAACCTCCTGCCTTCAGCCCTGTTTGCATGAAATAGTATTGGGGCTAGGGGGAATGGTATAACATGTTTATCCACTGGCTGAGATGTAAGCTCCAGTCCTAAGAAACATTTCCTTTAGTCCCAAAGAGGAGGGGGAAAAGGCAAAATGTTTCTGACATGATTGCAAGACATAAAGCAGGACAAATATGTAGGTGGAGAGTGATCATTAGTGGGGAGAATAATATTACTGAAGTACGTTTGTTTTTATTATTGGAAGAATTGATCTGAATTTAAAACTACTTATTTTGATGTAAGTTCTTAGGGAATCCTAAGGCTTGGCTTGGTTACCCCGCCCCACTTCAGATTTCTGTTTCATCCTCCAAACTGGAATTCTGACTACATTTTGCTGAGCAAGGAAGTTGAAGTTAATGGATCTGTCCTTTAGAATGGAATAAAGGAGAATCACATTAAGATATGTTTATGGAACCTGCCTCCCCTCAACCCCTTCAAAATTAAAATTAGGTTTCTGATTGCCGTATTCACTTGTATGGCTATATACAGCAATTGTGTCTTGCCTTTCTCCCAAATAGTAGTGTTATCCAGCATTAATTGAGAAAAACTGCACTAACACTTCCTTCTTCCCTTTCCTTTTCTAAAACTATTGAAACAAAGCATGTTTATCCTATCTTATAGGGATTCTTAACTTACCTTCTACTGATCCTTTGAAAGCCCATCAATTGGTTATAGAGAGGTCTGTAAACTTGGAACTCTAAATATTTTAATAACTATTTTGATACAATTGATTTTCTTTATAATCTTATGTATTTTATTTTCTGCATTTAAAAACATTTTGGAAGGAATCCATAGGGTCCACTAGTCTTCCAAAGATAGAAAGTGATACATGGCACAAAAAAAGGATATAATCTCTGATCTTTTGCCTATGTAGCAGGTCTCCAAAATCATTAAAAAAATCACCTTAAAAATAAAGGCCTGACTCTTGTCTGAAAAGAACTGCCCATACATCTTGAAAGATGTTAAAAATGTTCTTTCACATCCAGGTGAGGAAAAGAAGTTGCTGCAAAGGCATGCTTTGGTCTCTGGTGAGAGGATCCAGGTGTGTGAGATTGAGGGTAGCTGGGGGAGTATGATGTGATTCTGATGCTGGCAATATTTTTAGAATGGGTAGGCCTGCCACATCTCGTACCCCTGACCTGCTGTAGGAGCAGCTGCCACCCAGAGTACAGAATTTAATTCATACTTTCTGAAAATTATCAAGACAAAACTGCAACAGAGGGGGAAATACACTACAGCAGGATAAAGGAAGGTGAGAGGTTGATCAAAGGCCAGGGGCATCTAAAAATGGCAGCATGACGCTTTCAAGGAAGATAGTTTTTGTGAATAATGAAAATTTATTGGGTTCAACCACATGAAGAATTCTATATGATCCCAGTCCACTGACTTTTCCAGGGAAATCGTTTTATGACATAAGAGCCATAAAGCTCCCTTTTCCTTTTTCTTTTTGATACATGTGCTAGTTAATTTCATCTATAATCATCAAATTCTTTGAGCTCTACAGTAGTTTCTACTTCCAGCAATGGTTGGGATTAGTAAAGCAAAATAATGTTTGCTAAACATAAGAAAGTGATCAGTTGTGCTTGATTTTATCCCTTAGTCCTCAAGGCTAACATTTTGCTTTTCTAAAAAAAAAATAAAATAGAAAAGCAACAATTTGATGAACAATGAACTGAGAAACAGTAAAATAAAAAGCCATCAGATTAAGAACTGAAATGTCAACAGAAACATAATCAAATAATTTGATGATTCCCCATGCACTTTTTTCCCGTAACATATAGAAAGACTTTTTGGATATGGTGATGATACATAGTTATACATCCATGCGTGTGCACACACACACACACACACACACACACACACAGAAAGAGAGACAGAGACAGAGAGATCAGAGAGCAACAGACACACAGACAGAGAGATTTGGAACCTTACTATGCTACATTTTAGTAACTAAAAATCTACTCATGGCTTCTCAGTCTTTAATGTTTCATCAACCTCACCCTGTGATTGCTAGGTGCTTGGTGCTGAAATGTAGAGAAAGAGTGTTGAAACTTCAAGATGAGTGTGACTTTGATATACCATAGTGCTGCCTCCAGGAGAAGGGACAGACCTTGCCTGGATGCTATGGTGTCATCAGCCAATCAGCAACTCTGATACCACAGTATCAGTTCTGCTGAGAAGTGAGAGGGCAGTGGAGTGAGATCATTCATTTCTAGGAACCATGCCAAAAATGCACGCTATCTGTTGTTGGTTGAGGGAAGTTACATTAGCTAAATGTGTGTATAGATCACTAGACATTTCAAAGGAGAGTGTACTTGTCCCCAAATATATTTGTCTGTTTTTATACACTCCCTATCTTTAACCAAAAGGGACATGTGAACATAAGGCCAATGAATCTTAGAAATGAAAGGAGATATAGAGATCATCTAATCCAATCTCTATATTCTACAGTTGAGGAAACTGAGACCAGGAAGGAGAGACAGGACTTACTTAAGATCCCAAGTCACTCACCTAAGCTACTGAGTGATGGAGTTAGGTTTGGAATTCAGGGATTCTGATTCTGAGCCTAGAAGCTCAGGTAAGATAATTCTGAAGCTAGAACCACATTGGACCAGCATTACAACTTTCAAAAAATAAGGACCTATCCCAGGAAAACAACTTCTAAAGACTGTAGAATTCTGATCAACTCAGTGACCAATCTGATTGTAAAACATATTTCCCATCCTTTGAATAGCGGTGATAGATCAGAAGTGTGTTTATGTGTGTATGTGTGTATACATGCACATATATACACATATGTGCATATGTATATATTATACATGTAGGTGTAGGTGTGTAGATATATATATCATGTATATATGTGTACATATACATTTATATAGTCCCCAAAGTCTTAGTGCAGTTTTACACTTGAGAAGTAAGTGCTACAAACTTACAAAAAACCTTCAAAAGGTTAATTATTTAAAAGTTTAAAATATTGATGCATTTCTTATTAAAATTTAACGTAACCCCGTCTTGGCTATACATCGCTCAGGTTGATTTTCGAACTTTGTAAAAATTTTTATCAGCTTCTACTCAGTGATTGAAAGAATTTCATTTGTAGTCCTATCTTTAAGATCATCCAAAAAATGAGGTTTTGACATGACAGTTTTGACGGGACTCCACAAGAAAATGTCTAATGGACATGAATCAGGTGACTGAAATGTCCAAGCAAAAGGACCTTGTCTATTTATCCACCAGTCTGAGAAAGTGTCGTCTACAAAGTGTCACACAAGTAATACATAATGAGAAGGAGCCCTGCCTTGTTGAAATTAAAATGTATTATTCAAAATTCACAAAGCTAAGCAGGTGTAAATGACATATAAGTAATTTACTTCCAAATGATCTTTTTGGGGTAAGTTTGTAGCTTTTTGTGCTTTTCAAGATATTAAAACTTAAAATGACACTAAAATTTTCAGAGCCCCTATATTTCTAGTCATGACCAAAATGCTGAGTTGGTTTGCCTGACTATATTCATTTGTCATGAGTACTTATTGAGAGCAAATATTAAGAAAAATTAAAAGAAACAAGTATCCCCAAAATACTTATAGTGGGTGGGCGACAGAAGTCACTAGCTATCAAATACACAATTCTTTGCCAGCCCTCTCATCTCTCCCACTACCCAGGCTCTGAGGTTTGACTTTAATTGTCATTTTATCAAATAGTCTTTAAATCATATGTTGCTTCCTTTTTCACAATGGAAAAATAAAATGAAGAAATGCCAGAGAAGAGAATGAATGGAAGTCCGTGCCACATGGCTTTTGTCTTCTTTATCATTTCCTTGGAGTAGTTAAAATGAGAAGCTAATTTACCATGGAAAAGGAAAGTGTGGCCCTTGCTGGCACATCACTGAAGGATGCTCCATTCAACTCCTCCTTCCCCTCCCCCTTCCTCATGGGATTAGTTCTTTCATAGATAACACAGGATATCTCTCTGGGGTGACATCTGATTTCTTTGTCCTGTCCATATGCAAATCTATTGAAAGGGCTGCAGTGTCTGGCTATGGTATAGTTGGTGAATCCTAGAGCAATACAAACCATTTGTTCACCTTCTCTAAGTGTTTACGCTGACCTAGTATCCTAATCAGATGCCTGGATAGAACTATTAATTCTGTAGTGTCAATTGTGCCATGGTTATCCTGAGCTTTTGGAGTTATTTAGAATAAAGAGAATTAGCTTCATCAGATTTTAGTGGAAACTTAGAGCTTTTCCTTTTCCTCCTTAAAAAGAGGAGTAGGAGTCAAAGGAGCTGAGTTCAAATATTAGCTCTACTCTTTACCACCTGTCTGAACTTGAAAAAGTCACTTTGGTTATCTTTTAACTACTTTGGATATATTTGTATTTGCTCACCTTATATTTCTAATGTATATATTTATTTGTGTATTGATCTCCCTCATTAGAATGTAAGTTCCTAGCCAATAGAAATGGTTCCATCTGTATTACTTGTACTCTGCAGCCTAGCATAGTGCCTGGTACATAATAGGCATTTAATAAAGGTCTTTTGATTGATTGATTGGCTAACTTCTCTGGGCCTCAATTCTTAATCTGGAAAATGAGGGTATTTGACCAGATGGCCTTTCAGCTCTAAAAGCACTATGATCCACTGAATTCTGAATTTCTGAAAACACCTTCATAGATTCAGTGCCTTTGCGCTGTGTCCTAAGGAGATAATTAGCTTGATCTTTTGTGTGTAGTATTAAGAAAGACTGTTATGGGGAAATCCTTTGACTAAAAGCTCCACAATGTATCTGCCTTAGTGCGGGTCTTAAAAATACGGAGTTACCATATGAATCCATAAAATCAAATTCCAAAATTATTTGCAAATTTTAAGATATAAATTCAACTTTTTTTCTTCTTATACATGTCCAAAGAGGAAACAACATTGGGGGAAAATCCTTTTAATCATGACAAGATTAAAGGATTTTTAAAAGCTGAGTTGTAGTCACATTTATATTCTCCGATAATTTCTTAATTTTCTTTCAAATCACCTTTTATCTTCATAAAATGAACTGTAAAAATCCTTTGGAATTCCATAATGTGCCAAGAAAAATGGGGGGGAAATGAAGGAGGCCCCTACCTTTTAATCATTCTGTTCATAAAGTGCTGTAACTGCAAGCCAGGAAAAAAATGGAGACTAGTGTCTGAGGTATTCTGTGCCATAAACTCCCATAATAGAAACAGATGGTGAAACTGCCTTGGAAGTGAAGAAACTCCTGTACTTGCAGCTCACCCTAACATATGAAGAGATTCAGGGCTGACACATGAAGGAATGCATTTGGAGTGGAGCCAGCGGTACACTCTAATTCAGCCGCCAGTGCTCATACTGGAGATGGGAGACCCACAATTTCAGGATCTGGAACTCCAGAGAGCTCTGGGATTTAGAACCCTGTGGAACATTCTAACAGTTCCTTCCTGTGCTGTCTGGAAGTTCTACACATTCGAAAGGACTGTCCACATTACTATCATCAAACACATTTCTGTATCTTGACAAATGACCTATGAAAACAATGGTGGAGAATTGCCAACCTCCCCAAAGCTTTCCTGGACTCCTCTTTTTTTTTTTTTTTTTTTTTTCATTTTACTTATACCAGAGACTGTAGATAGAAGGGAAATTAGATAACCTCTAAAAAGTAACATAGTTCATGATCGTAGTACTGGTTGAGAGCTAATGGGACCCTAGGCTAACAGCCTTGGGTCTGGCAGTGCTGGGCTGTATGATCTAAGAAGCAGTAATTAATTTCTCTGGGCACCCTGGAAGGAAAATAAACAAAACAAACCTCTCCTCTCTAGGAGTATGAATAGTCTTCGTTTCCTCTATTACCTTTGAGGTGGGTTGGTTAAAGTGTGAAACTAAGGAGTTGTATAGCCTTTTGGTCTCCTTGACATTCCTCCCAGCTGTTCCATTGATAAAAAACAAAAATTGAGTTTTCCATTGTTTACATCTTTCTCAGGTGGGTGTCCTGAGTTACTGGAGAAAGAACAAGGCCCTGTTTATCCATTTTCTTTCTCTTCTTGGGCATAGGCTGGAGGAGTAAAGAGTCACAGTGTTACAAAATTAAAGCTGAAAGGGACCTTTAAAATGATTTACTCCAAACCCATAATATTATAGTTCAGGAAACTGAGGCACAGAGATGGTAATCTGCTTTAAGTTACACAGTGAATTAGGAAAAATGTGTGTTTTCTTAGAGTCAGGTTGTTTCTCAATGAAGTTTGATATCCAATGTATGTACACCCTGTTCTAGGAAAGAAGATGACCAGGAAAGTGCTACCTTAGTTTTTTGTTTTTCTGGTGAGTGAGGTAGATGTTTTGAAATAAAATAAAATAAAATTTCAGGAGAATTGGTTCTGTGGCAGAATCTGTGACCAGTTCTGGGTTCGTTGAATGTGAATTATGGAGATCTCTAAGCTCTTTTCCAGTATTCTAGTGTTTTCTGAATAAAGACTGAACTGTGGCTCATGATTCAGAATTATTTTATTGTGTCCTCTCTATGGAGGTAGATAATGCACAAATATGCCTTGTCAGTAGCAGTAAGTAATTATTGGGGTAAGCAGTGGGCGAAGATATTCTGACTATGAGAAATAAATGCTAGGAAGGGGTAGAGGGAAAAAGAACTAAGAAAAGTATGTATCTCCTCAAAAAGAAGGAAGGAGAGGAAGAAGAAGAAGAAGAAGGAGAAGAAGAAGAAGAAGAAGAAGAAGAAGAAGATGATGATGATGAAGGAGGAGGAGGAGGAGGAGGAAAAGGAGGAGGAGAAGAAGAAAGAGAAGAAGATGAAGGTTAGTGAGATTTTTTTAAGTACCTGGAAGATAAGGGAGTTCAGAAGCAAACAGACAAGCAGGGCAGTTTTGAATATCAAATATTGAATTTATTATCTGTTTTTTAAAAAGCAAGATCAACAGAACAGAAAATTTCCATTTCACACATAATCCACTTTTTCTGCTCTACTTTGTATAGAAATGTACTTTATACATTTTTTAAGTTCTGAATTTAAAAAAATAAAGAAAAAATGTTCAATGAGACAAACAAAACCAGTCCAAGTCATTTTTAGACCAATACTTTGACCAAAGATTGAAAAAAAGAAACTGGAGAGGAGAGATGTATCACATGTTACCAAAGTACCTCAGGCCTCTTGTCACTTGTGAGTGACAGTAAGAAAGTATATGAGAGGGGGCGGAGCCAAGATGGCGGAGTAGAAAGACGCATATACACATAGCTCCGAACGCACAACCCATAGAACATCGGTAAAAAGGAACTCATGGCGAACTCTGGAGTAGTAGAGGCCATAGCACAGTGGAGCAAAGGAGATTTCTGTTCCAGAGGGACCTGCAAACCTCTCGCAAAAGGTCCATCGTGCTGTGGACGCGGAGCCCAGCCCAGCCCTGTTGCGGCCGCGGCACGGAGAGGAGCGGATCTGAGCAGGCTTTGGGGACGGGATCTCCAGCAGCCGTGTGGGTCCCTCCACCCACAGGTGACGGGGGTCGGTGAGAGGGTCTTCTTGGCAGGTTGAGAGGGGAGTGGGGTGCCCCCATGACTCGGGCCCCCTCAGGAGGCAGTAGCTGACGCAGCGGCAGACCAGGGCTCCCCAAGCAGGCAGGAGCCTGGATCCATTGTTGAAGGTCTCTGCATAAACCCCCTGAGGGAACTGAGCCCGAGAGGCGGCCCTGCCCTGACCTGAGTACCTGAACATAATCTCACACTGAATAGCAGCCCCGCCCCTGTGGAAGCCCTGAGACTGGGAAGCAGCATTAGAATCTCAGACCCCAAGCTCTGGCTGGGAGGATCAGGAGGCGAGGTGGGTGTGAGGAGAATATTCAGAGGTCAAGTCACTGGCTGGAAAATGCCCAGAAAAGGGAAAAGAAATAAGACTATAGAAGGTTACTTTCTTGGTGAACAGGCATCTCCTCCCTTCCCTTCTCATGAGGAAGAACAATGCTTACCATCAGGCAAAGACATAGAAGTCAAGGCCTCTGTATCCCAAACATCCAGACTAAATATTCTGTGGGCTCAGGCCATGGAAGAGCTCAAAAAGGATTTTGAAAATCAAGTTAGAGAGGTGGAGGAAAAGCTGGGAAGAGAAATGAGAGATATGCAGTCAAAGCATGAACAGCGGGTTAGCACCCGGCTAAAGGAGACCCAAAAAAATGCAGAAGAAAATAACAACTTGAAAAACAGGCTAACTCAATTGGCAAAAGAGGTTCAAAAAGCCAATGAGGAGAAGAATGCTTTAAAAAGCAGAATTAGCCAAATGGAAAAGGAGGTTCAAAAGCTCACTGAAGAAAATAGTTCTTTCAAAATTAGAATAGAACAGATGGAGGCCAATGACTTTATGAGTAACCAAGAAATCACAAAACAAAACCAAAAGAATGAAAAAATGGAAGACAACGTGAAATATCTCATTGGAAAAACAACTGACCTGGAAAATAGATCCAGGAGAGACAATTTAAAAATTTTGGGACTACCTGAAAGCCATGATCAAAAAAAGAGCCTAGACATCATCTTTCATGAAATTATCAAGGAAAACTGCCCTGAGATTCTAGAACCAGAGGGCAAAATAAATATTCAAGGAATCCACAGAACACCACCTGAAAGAGATCCAAAAAGAGAAACTCCTAGGAACATTGTGGCCAAATTCCAGAGTTCCCAGGTCAAGGAGAAAATATTGCAAGCAGCTAGAAAGAAACAATTCAAGTATTATGGAAATACAATCAGGATAACGCAAGATCTAGCAGCTTCTACATTAAGGGATCGAAGGGCATGGAATAGGATATTCCAGAAGTCAAAGGAACTAGGACTAAAACCAAGAATCACCTACCCAGCAAAACTGAGTATAATACTTCAGGGGAAAAAATGGTCTTTCAATGAAATTGAGGACTTTCAAGCATTCTTGATGAAAAGACCAGAGCTGAAAAGAAAATTTGACTTTCAAACACAAGAATGAAGAGAACCATGAAAAGGTGAACAGCAAAGAGAAGTCATAAAGGACTTACTAAAGTTGAACTGTTTACATTCCTACATGGAAAGACAATATTTGTAACTCTTGAAACTTTTCAGTATCTGGGTACTGGGTGGGATTACACACGCACACATGCACACACACACACACACACGCATAGAGACAGAGTGCACAGAGTGAATTGAAGAGGATGGGATCATATCTTAAAAAAAAATGAAATCAAGCAGTGAGAGAGAAATATATTGGGAGGAGAAAGGGAGAAATTGAATGGGGCAAATTATCTCTCATAAAAGAGGCAAGCAAAAGTATATGAGACACACACACTTTGACAAGCAGCTTCAGTTGGTACCTCCATTTCTCTGTGAACATCCTTTTGTCTCCAGTCTTGAACAACTCAGGGTTGTACTCTTTATCATAGTGATTCACACAGTGTCCTCCCTGAATATGGTGGACTTAATAAATGTTGGATGAAATAGAATTGCTCCTACAGGACTTTTTGTTTATATTCATAGATAGAACTGGGGTAGGGATAGGGCAGAGTAGGCTTTGCCCTTCACCAGTGAAACTTAGAGGTTGCAAAATTTTGGCATGTGCATTCCTTCAGTGACTCTTAAGCAACATAATTTTCTTTAACTATATTTATCTTAATTATTTCTTGCCTTTTTCCCCATGAAAAATCGTAAACTTGATTTCTGAGACATTTCACAGTGTTTGCCTGGAAAGGAAGAATTGTGTTGCTTGTACAAGGCACTGATTATGACACTCACTACATTGTCTCATGGGTTTGTCTTATATCGTACATAAGTATCATCCCTGTCATCGTCACCATCCTCATCATCATCATTATCTATATGATATTTTCCTGTCTACATAGTGTTTTCCTCACAACTTGGTGAGACTGGCAGTACAATTATTGAGCGATCAAAGGTATTCAAACAAAATATTACCTATCAATTGGAGATTGGTTCAACAAATCATAGAATATGAATGCAAGGGAATTTTATTTTGCCATAAGAACCAATACATAGGAAGAATTCAAAGAAACATGGAAATACTTGTGTGAATTGAAGCAAAATAAGCAAGCAGAACAAGGAAATTAAGATGAATAGTAACAATATAAAAACATAACTGAATACTGTGTAATTATAATGCTAAGCTTGGTCCCAGAGAAGAATTGAGAAAATATATAAGTTGGGAGACTATAAGTATAGAACATTCCGTATATTGTCAGACATGGCCAATGAATTCCTTGTTTTCCTGATCTGCTATATGTTTTACTTTTTGGTTTTTGTTTTTGTTACAAAACATGGTTCACTGAGTAGGGGCAAGGGAAAGAGGGGATATATCAGAAAATACATGTGATATAGAATCAAAAAAATCTAAGTACAATTTAAAATATATAGATGAAAACTTTTTTTATAGATGAAGAAGGGCAAGGTTGGAAAGATTTTGTAAGAATAAGTTAATGCAATCAGGATAGGAAAGGAAGTAGTTCACTGGGGAAAATACGTTGCTATCAAATATTTCTGGTGAGGATCTGATACCTCTGATACACAAGATAACGCAATTAACTGACCAAATGCCATAGCCCTAAGATAAGTGGTAAAAGGACATGAACAGAGTTCTCCAAAGATTGCAAACTATCAACAATCATACGAAAAAATGTTTCAAATAACTAATAATAAAAATATTGAAAATCAGAACAATCCCAAAGTTCCACCTCAAGCAAGCAAACTGACAAAGGTGGCCAAAAAATATGAAGTCAGTGTTGGAGATGTAGAAAGGGGTGGCATACTGATGCTTTGTTGGTAGAGCTATGAATTGGTCCAATCATTCTGGAAATCTATGTGGAATTATGTAAAGAAAGTGACTAATATCCTTTGATCTAAAGATTTTAAACATTTAAGAGATGTTAAGATGTTTAAGAGAACAAAATGAAAAGTTCCGTGTAGCTGTAACAGCACTTTTTATGGCAGGCTGTGCAGTGGATAGAATATTGGACTTGGAGAATGGAAGGCTGAAATTCGAATACTGCTTCAGCTACTAGTTATGTGACCTTGTGCAAGTCATTTAACTTCACTTAACTTCAATTTCCTCATCTGCAAAATGGAGATAATAATAGATCTTACAGGCTTGTCATGCAGATCAAATGAAATAACATGGAAAGTATGCTACTTATTAATATAATTAGCAAAGAATTAGAAGTAGATTCCTATTGATTGGGGATTGGAGAAACAAATTGTGGTACATGAATGTAAGAGAATATTATTGCACTTGAAGAAATAAGGAACATGGTGAATACAGAGCAGTATGGAAAGAATTATATGGACCGAGGAAAAACCAAAGCAAGCAGAACCAGGAAAAATATTCATAATGACTACAAAAATATAAGCAGAAAGAATAACAAACCAATCAAAACTGAATGCTGTGAAATTTTAGTGAGCAAGATTATTTTCCCCAACCCTGATCTCCTGTGAAGTGGGGATGATGGGTATGGAACGTGGCATATAACAATGGGCTTTTTCAATATGTTGTTTAGTTTTATAGACTTTTTTTCTCCTTTTTTTTTTTTTTGGCTCCACTGGCTGTATCTTTCCTTAAAAAGTTATTTATTGAGTATTTTATTTTCCCCAGTTACATGTAAAAATAGTTTTTAACATTCATTTTTGAAACTTTGAGTTCCAAATTCTCTCCCTTCCTCCTTCCTCACTCCCCTTCATTGAGAAAGCCAGCAATTCAATATAGGTTATACTTGTGTATTCATGCAAAACATTTCTATATTAGTCATGCTGTGAAGGAAAACATAGACCAAAATAAAATTTAAAAAATTTGAGAAAAATAAAGAAAAAAAGTATGCTTCAGTCTGCATTCAGATTCCATCAGTTCTTTTTCTGGGAATAGATAGCATTTTCATCATAAGTCCTTCAGAGTTGTCTTGGATCATTGTATCTCTGAGAATAGTTAAGTCATTCACAGTTGATCATCTTACGATATTGCTGTTACTTTGTACACAGCACCCTTCACTTTGCATCAGTTTATGTAAGTCTTTCCAGGTTTTTCTGAGAGCATCCTGCTCATCATTTCTTGTAGCATAATAGTATAGCATTCTCTCAACTTCTTATTCTTTACCCTTAGAAATGAGCTGCTTTTGTATTTTTGTACCTATAGGTCCTTTTCCTTTCTGTTTTTTGCCTCTTTTGGGATACAGACCTAGGTCAAAGGAAATGCATCGTTTTATAGCCCTTTGGGCATAGTTCCAAATTGCTCTATAGAATGGTTGAATCAGTTCACAACAACACCAGCAGTGCAATAATGTCTCATTTTTCTGACACCCCCCTCCAACATTTGTCATTTTCCTTTTCTGTCCTATTAGCTAGTCTAATAGGCATGAGGTAGTACCTCAGAATTGTTTTAATTTGCATTTCTCCAGTCAATAGTGATTTAGAGCATTTTTATATGACTACAGATAGCTTTGATTACTTCATCTGAAAATTCTTCATATCTTTCAATCATTTATCAATTGGGGAATGGCTCTGATATTTAGAATTTGACTCAGTTCTCTATATGTTTGAGAAATGAGGCATTTATCAGAGAAACTTGCTTCAAAAAATTTTTCACAGCTGCTATTGATAACTGTATTCCCCTCCAGCCTATTTCCTTCCTGATTATTTTGTCCTTTCTCTCCTTTCATCCCATCTCTTCTCAAAAAGTGTTTTTCTTCTGACTACACTCTCCTCCCCTTTTTTCTTTATTTGAGGGGATAAGTCTCTGGTAAGGCATGAGGAGAGGGACACAATGAGAAATGCGTATGTGCATAACAAAAGATAATTAAAATTTACAACAGAAAAGATCATAATTTTAGAGAGAGCAATGCTGTTGAATGACAAGGTTGTAAACCAGATTGTGGAGGGTTTAGAAAAGAGATAGAAGAGAGGAAGTGAAGGCTCTGAGCATAGATGGCTTTTTCAAGGAGTTTCTTTGAGTAAGGGAAAATAAAAATAGGAAGATCACTAGTAAAAATAGGGTGCTAGTCAGCCCTGGAGTGTTCACTGTGACAAGTGGGCTCCTCTGGCTGCTGCTGAGTGGTGTCTAATTATGTAAGCTTTTTATCTCCCTTTCTGACTCTCTGGACTCTGCAAAAGAAATCACCTGCCCCCAAATATTCCCTGTTAGTCCTACCTTGACTTCCTAAGCACAGAATCCACTCTGGGTCCCCTCCATAACTCTCAGTGGTTAGGGGACAGAAAGGAGAAATGTGCAGATTTAAAAGGTAGGGCTTCTTGGGACACAAACAGCTTCAAAGCCATATCTCTGGTGACATGATTGGCTTCAGATTGGCTCCCAGGGGGCCCCATTCTGTTTCACTGGGTAGGGAAGGGGGAGTTGAAACTCAGCTCTGGTTAAATCCCAAGAAGAGAGTTGCCGATGTTGATTTGTAGTTTGACAGTCCAAAATAATCCGACCATCGCTATGCATGTGATTTATACAAGTGTCTTAATTGGCATCTTGATTACATGATTGCGAGAAGTGCTGTGTGCTAGGTGTATCTCTAAATAGAAAAAAAACAGAGCTATCCAGCTGTGCAGGGTATACAAAGCTCTAGGTAGAGTGAGAAAAATGAAATTTCGTTTTCCTGTTTCGTTCTAATCTGCTTTCTCTAGCTTTAGCCTCTATGCTGGAAGGACCCCATAACAAGAGACTCACCCCACCCCAAAACAACAGTAATCTCCTTAGACTACGTGACTCTGACTGAGGCACGACTCAGGATGGACTGATTACCCCCATCCCTACATCACGTAGAGGGGACCCCATCTCAGAAATGCAACCTCTCCAGGCAGGATCACAGCTAATTATTTTAGAAATACAGTTTAAAGGCAAGTTATCTTAACTTTATAACTAATCTGGTGAAGATCTAAGAGAAACTTGAAAATCATAAAACATTCCAGAACATTATATTTTATGCAGTCCAAAATGTGACACATGGGGTCTTTAATAATTCACTGCTTGTTAACATTAAACAACTGTTAACATGCTCAAATAATTAGTTATGCTTGCTTGACATGTTTGCATCTTTAATAATTGATGCATTTATCTTAATTACTAACAGTATTATGGTCGTAATATGCATCTTTTTTCTATCTTAAAATTCTAACAAAAACTGACTTTTTGCCAAAAATGATTATGCTCTAAGTTTTAATTACTCATTGTAATTAAATTGCATGCTGCAGTATTTTACTAAAATATCTTTCACAAAAATATTTAATGCAAAAGAGGTGATTTGTTGTTTATGCCGCCAAGTTAGTAAATATTTCATAAGTCTGATATTACCCTTTCAGAGTGGATATAAAATAATATAGGTTTCAGGATGTGAGTCAATTTCAAAGCTTCAGTAGCTAAGGGCTCCCCCCACATACTCCTACCATTTTTTTTTTTTTTTGGAAATGCACCGTAAGTAGTATCTGTCAGAAGTTTCTGTCGTTGGAACCAGATGTAGACAAAAGAACTGAAACCTTAACATCTGGGACAGGAGTAAAAAGAATCTGAAATGGTGCTGATCCAAAGACAAATGAAAAGCCTCCCCCCCTTCACCCTTCACTCTTCTCTCCCTGTGTGAAACTGAGGCAGAGCTCTGCTTGGGTTGGGAAATTAATGAAAAGCTTTATGGGAATGGAGCATCAACTTAGCTTGTGACCTTTGTTCCTATGTATTTTATAGAAGCAAGCTCATATGAAACCAGCAGTACCTTTTTTCCTCAGAAAAGCTATCACCCCTATAGTATGTGGTGAAAATCAAGGAAAGGCTACCTTAATTATAGGAACTAACCCATCTAAGCCTATTTAAAATTTGCTTACAAGGCACTTTATGTACATTATCTCATTGGAACTCATGATAACCCTGGGAAGTGTTTATTCATTCCATTTTGTGGATGAACAAACTGAGGCCTCCTGAGGAGGATTGGTTTTTTCATGATCACACAGCTTGTGTCAGAGCTGGGATTTGAAGCAAGGTCTCCCTTAACTCCGACTCTAGTGCTCCTTCTCCTATAACACCATATTGATTGAGGAGAGAAATTGGATTTACTCCTAGAAGTAAAAAGTCCATTGTTCACATGCTCTTTACCCACTTGGGGGTCCAAATCCCTCACCTTTAGAGAGTAGCTTACCCCATATGGCAGCATCAACCTAAATGTGGGGTGATTGAGGTATCCAGAGACAAGCTGCAAGATGGTTCATTAGTTATTTATTTGCTGTTATAAGTTATTAGAGGTTTTCAAGATGCAAATCAAGCAATTATGGGGCTCCCTGAAAATGACAGGCAGGGCAGAAACTAACCCATTGCCAGGGGAGAGAAGTAGGCTGGGGATAAGCCTGGAGATGCTCAGCTTCCCTCTGGCCAGTGAGCATGAGTAGCTGACATTGACATTACTTCTCACCCTGAACACACACACACACACACACTCACAAACACACACACTCACACACACGCTCACACTCACACACACATACACACAAACACATTCACACAGGCAAGAACAGCAGTGACAAAGAGCATCTGAACTACTGTGAGTAGAGGTAGGCACCAGAGCTTGACCAAGCACCTTCTTTGAGAGACTCACCCAATGTCAGTCAGCAAGCAGACAATTTAGTACACTTCATAAGAGCATCTTGAAGGGTGAAGTTCTGGGTGTTGGGAAGTTTTCCCTTATATATGACCTAAATTTGCTTCCCCTTGACTTTCCCCTCATTGTTCCTAAAGGTTTTGCCCTCTGGAACCAAACAAAACAAATCCCTCTTCCACATGACCAGTCTTCAGCTACTTAAAGAAATCAAGTACTATTTGCAAATATTCTCTTATCTGTGCTAACCATTTTTAGTTTCTTCAACAAATCTTCATTGGAAAGGACCTCAAACCAATAAAAGGAGAGGGTCTCCATTCCCCCTCTAGAGACTGCTGCTATTAGAAACCTGAACCAGAATTTTCATCTTGTTATTCTGGAAAATGAGTTCCCTAGAAGTTGGGAAAAGAGTATATCTAGTGATAGTGCGAACCTCGAGGCAGGAAGGCAACAAGTAGATTGTACATGGGATTTAGAGCTATCAGGATTCTTAGCGGTCATCTAATCAGAACCCTATGATTTACAAAAAGAGAGCTTGTTGTAGTTTCAGTCATATCTGACTCTTTGTGATCCCATTTGAGGTTTGCTTGGCAAAGATACTGAAGTGACTTGTAGTTTCCTTCTTCAGCTTGTTGTATAGATGAGGAAACTGAGGCAAACAGAGTTAAGTGATTTACTCAGGGTCACACAGCTAGTCTGAAGCCAGGTTTGAATTCATGAAATTGAGTCTTCCTGAGTCCATGCCCAGCACTGTATCCACTGTGCCACCCAGTTGCCCTTACAAAAAAGGATTTGGAGGCCACAAAAGTTTAAAAATGACTTGTTCAAGGTTATAAAGTCAGAATATGAAATCAACATGTTCTTTCTTCAGGGTCAGTGCTCTTTCCACTTTAGGTGTAGAAGTGAGTAAAAGTCGGAATTCATATGTATCTTCTAGGAGAAAGAGGTAGGCTTATTGTGTTGAACATTTTATATGAATTTATAGGACAGTTATACCTTTGAAAGAATATATTGTGGTAGAGTGTGTTAAGGGAATGATGTTTGGGGCAGATGAAGCCCCTGGAAGAGCTGCTGTCCCTGACTCTACTGCCCATTTTCCAGCTGTAAATCCATCCCGTTCTCTCAGGTGCACCAATTCCATGCCTTCTCCCCTGCCTTCATAAATACCACTTGTCTGATGAGCTTCCAAGGAAGCCAGGTAGATGGCTAAAGTAATACTGTTGAACCAATGGGATGCCCCAGTCTTTCCAAACACTGGAGCCAACAGAATAACAAAAAGCAAGCAGGAACTGCTGAAGGCTGAGTATGATAGGCCTAGTCTTTAATCATGTGTTTTGGAGGCATTGTGCTTTGGCAATGGAAACAGCCAGTTGCCTACAGGATATGATGTGAGGAGCAACAGGAAGGCAGAAAATCAGCACAATGTAAGGGAGAGAACAAAAGCCTATGAGTCCAAAGATCAGAATTCTAGTCCTATCCTAGGAGGTTGCACACTAAATAAGCATGTAATCTTGGGTAAGTAATCATCCTCTCAGAACCTTAGCATTCACATAGCCCCGTCTCCAAGTTTAACAAATGAGGAAACTTCTAGCTCTGAAATCCTGTGATTGACATATCTCTAATGTCACCCACCTTAAAAAAAGAAGAATTCTATGCTGCAGTTAGAAAATATGCCATTAACATTTCATTCCTATGGATTAAATATTTCTTCTTTCAGTATTTCTTCTCCTCCTAATAAGTTAACTAGAAAGCCTAATGCATGAAGGGAAATCATGGGTTTTACTGAGCCTTGGTAGAACTCATGAACCAGGGTATATGGAAGAGTAAACCTTATTCAGAAGAATCAGGATAAGTAAAAAGTGAAGAAGGAAACTAGAATTTTATGCATTGTTTATTTATTTCATATTTTATTATTCTATTGTGAGGATCTACTTGTGTGAAAACACAGAAACCAGAATGAGGAGGCAAGACAGAATATCTGAGTGAACAGTAGCAGAGAAAGAAACAGAATTGTAGTATTCTACGGACCACAAGGACAGAGAGAGGAAATAGATAAGGAATTCAGGAAGCAGATTTCAAGCCTGCCATGTGGCATGATATAATAGTGATAGGGGACTTAAATGATGGAGACATCCTCTCTCTGAGAAAATCAGATCTTACCTTGCCCTTAAATGTGATTTGATCCTTTAAAAGGTTGAAGGGAAGAGCTAAACCTCACCAACACTATGACAGAAACTGGGTCCTGTCATGAAAACGAAGGAAACCTCAGAGGAAGCTTGAGGAGAAGGTGAGTGAACACTTCAACTTAGAAGCTGCATTAAAGAAGGAGTGAAAATCCAAGCCTACTATGACATGTGCCCTTGATTTTAGAAGAGCAAATTTCAAAAGAGGGAGAGAAAGGTTAGGCAAGATTTCACAGACAAAAAAATTCTAAAGGGGAAGTCAGGTCAGACAAGAATGCTTGCTCTCATGAAAAGAGTGCTGAAGAAACAAAGCAAAGCAGGTACAGAGAAGAAGGAAATTTGGACTTGTCTAAAGATGTCAATGTGGACATACAAGAAGCTCATTGACCAAATTAGACAAAAAACAAGAAACAAAATCAAACAAACAAAACAAAAACAAAACCCAAATGATCAAGAAGATGGAAACTATCATCTGATGGAAGATAAGTAAGAGAATATGGTGGAATACTATGAGGATAGTCCCCAGATTGCTAAAACTCAAAATGGTCTAAGGATGTTTGGAAATGCAAAGAACAAAAAATTGTTTTATTTACTTTTAAACTATATTAGGGAAGAGAGAATGACATAATGATAATAAATTACACTCTTTATTTTACTTGACCTCACTTTACCACACTGTATTTTATGTTACTCTTTCCTCAGCTTCTCCCCAGCTGCCCTGCTGTCTAGAACAGGGACCATGCCCTTGATGACTTAACACTTTCAGCTCGTTTTCTCACCCCTAATTTCCAGTTTGGGAATCAAATAAATCTACCACTGCTGGAAAGGATGTTTCAATTTACTCCCCTATGGTTTTGTTCACTAGCACAGGTAACTTTACTAATCAAAATACCTCTCACTTCCTTCTCCACGTCCCTCCCGCCATTAGAATGTTCAATACCCCAAGGGCAAGAATTTTATTAGCTTTTGCCTTTGTATTCCCAACATATACCACAGTTTTTGACATATAGAAGCATTTCCTTCTTCATTCACTCACTCACTTATTCATTCAACAGAGAAGATAAAGAATTATTCCATTCATATTTTCCTCCTCTATTTTTCCACCAAGAAGAACCATTTTTAGATTTGAAAGGAGAGGACAAAAATAGTCATAGAGAATCAATATGCAAAATAGAGAGATAGAAAACACCCAGCACCAGACCTCCATGGCAGTCCTGGGGCATTTCCAAACCATGCTGTTGTGTGTATCCTAACCTATCTAACACATCTTTATGTACCGTCTTCTCCTATAACAAACTTCATGAACCTAATCAACAAGATCTCTTTCGCCAAAGTTGGTCTTCTCTATCTTACCTTTGAGACAGCCAGGTGGTGCAATGGATAGAGTACCAGGCCTGGAGTTAGGACCACCTAAGTTCAAATTTTACCTCAGCCAATTCCTACTTGTATGACTAGTTGTATGAGGAAATTATTCAACCCTGTTTGCCTTAGTTTCTCATACGTAAGATGAGCTAAAGAAGGAAATGCCAAACCATTCTAGTATCTTTGCCAAGAAAACCCCAAATGGATTCACAAAGAGTTGGACATGACTGAATAACAACATCTCCGTACCAGGTACTGTATAAATGCTTTATAAATATTAACTCATTTGTTCCTCCCCAAAATCCGATGAAGTAGGTGCTAATATGATACCTATGCTATAGCTGAGGAAACTGAGTCCCAGGGAGAATAAGTGACTTGACTGGGGTCCTAGAGTTCAGTAAGTGACTGTGTTAGGATTAGAACACAGGGCTTACTGGCTCCAAGATCAATGCTTTGTCCACTCTATCACATTGGCTACATATCCTCCATGTCAACTATAAGAAGTGAGCCATGCTTAGCTTAGTTCACTCTTCCTTCTGCCATGCTTTATCTTCAGAAGGTTTATTAAATCCATCATCTATGGGAACCAGAATAGACAAAGCTCATTTATGTTCACCTTCTAGAAGCTGCTGTCCTCCTAACTTTAGCTCTGACTACTGAATTTTAGAACCTAGGACAAATGCCTTCTTCTATATTAGAGGTCATTCTTGTTTCAGATTTCAGTTTCTCTCACCCTTGACCCACTAACCATGTACCTGGAGATATACTGCTACTTTCTCCCTACCCCCAGCTCTGCTCTCCCTAGTCTTATCCCATACAAAAATACACAAATCCACAAAGCTCATTTGTCTTCCAAGTTTTAATTCATCTTCTCCAGACATTCTACTCAAGTTTCAAACCTCAGGCTCCCTTCCCATCCTTCTAGAAATCTCGGTGTTTTGACACCTTTTTTGCCTCTCTCTCTCTCTGTCTCTCTGGCTCTCTCTGTCTCTCTCTATCTCTCTTTCTCACTCTCTCACTCCCTCCTCTTGCTACCTTCAATTTCAGCTTAAGCATCACCACCTACATGAAGCCTTTCCTGAAGATACCCAACCCCTTGCCAATGCCCTCCCTCCCAAAACAGAATTATTTCCATTTTGCATATATTACATATCTGTACATATATGTATGCATATATTATATGTATAAATACACATATATACATACCTATCTAGATATATGCACATATATTCATGATGCCTCCCTCATAATAATGGAAGATCCTTCAGGTCAGTGACTTTTTCCGTTTTTTGTGTCCCCTCAAGGCCTAGCACATAAATATTCAACAAATGTTTGATAACTGATTGATTGACAAAAACAAATTCTTAAGTAGAAGACTGAGACTGGGTGTTTCTGGTGCATACTCAGCCTACTGGCTTACACTGACTTTGACCCTGAAGCACCAGACCCAGGCTTTCATAACTTCCTCACTAAGGCCAGCTCTCCCTCATTCTCCTTCCTGAGCAGGGTTTTGCTCCCACATTAAAATCCTTTCTAATTCTGATTCTGTGTCCCTAATGGCAGCCTCTCGTTCTCTCTCATTGTCTGAGTTGACTCCCTTTAGGGCCAAGGACAGAGTACAGTTGGCTCTGCCCTCATCTATTATTTCCAAGTTCTCTGGGCAGAAGATTCTTGTCCTCCGTTATTCCCATGGAAGCATCCCAGGCCTTTTGGTGAGAATCTTTTTTTTCTTAACCATATGTAAATATTAAGAAAATACTTTCCCTCCCCCAGGGGCAGAGTCCAACAGGGCAGTGCTCTGAGGAACTCGCAGAGAAAAGATGGAAGGGGATGAGGAAAGGAGGGGGTCAGGGAAGTGAGAGCAGTTTTTGTCCCTGAAGAACATTTTCCTGTGAATGTGTTTGGCTTTTATATTTTATAGTTAATTTATTTATCTGACCACTTGGGAAGTGGGGGGAAAGTGCAATTTTATGAGCTGGGGACTGAATCAAAAACAATAGCACATTTAGGTCCTTTAATTTTTTTGTTTCCAGAGATTTATTTTGTTTTATTATATCTGACAGCAGTCAACAACAGTACGCAGGCCAGCCCAGCTCGGCGCTCCCTGCACAGAATGGTTTGTATTCTCTGTGCACGGGGCAGACATTTTTCACTCCATACATCATTTCTAACTTGAGGCATTGATTCCAAGAAGTAACATACATAACCTTGTTCTCCAGTCACAATTCCTCCATGCCAGCCCTGCCAATGAATGTTTGGGTACAGCCACATGTACATTCTTAGATTTATTTTAAAGGAGGTGAGTGTGTGATTGGTGGTAGAAAGGCACATAAGGAAACGTGTATTTCAACTTTCCTTTTCTTTTTTCTTAATATGAACATTTATGTCAGAGTATGTGAATGAGTTGGGGTTGGGAGAAGGGGGCCTTTTTTGCCAACAGGAGCAAATATGAGGCAGATGGTCCCAGTGGACCCTAAAAACCAATGTTGTTTTCATGGATGGGCATTTTGACCCTAGGGAGCAGCCCTTCAATGCAGAGATACTTGGTTTTAATGAAATCCACTCAATCCAAAATCAGAATTTCTTCTCTAAGTTTGAGGAGAAAGAGGCAAATAGATGCAGTAGGACATATCCCTAGTCCTTGCTACTAGAGAGTCTGAAGCTAGATTTCCTGAGCTCAGTAATTCTGAGCAGTAGTGGGCTCAGCTGATCTGGTATCCACATAATGTTCAGCATCATTATGATGAGCCTTCAGGAATGAGGAAGTCCACCAGGTTGCCTAAGGAGGCTTGAACTAGCCCAAGTCAAAAATGGAACGGGTTAAAACTTCCATGCCAATCAGCTACAGCATTGGACCTAAGAATGGCCCCAGCATCCTCAGCATGGGCAAGATGGGAAGACCTGATTTAAAAAAAAGGAGGCAAATACCAATGAAACACGTTTATTATTTTAAAAAATATACGATATTTTTGTTTGCATTTGTAATTTCATACATATAAAGAGCTCTCCAATGAAGAAACTCCCTCTACTGCTGTAGCTCTGAAATCATTCTGCAGTTTAGAATTAGAGATAACCATAATGATTGCAAACATTTATATAGCACTTTCAGGTTTGTAAAATGCTTTATACATACCATCTCATTTGAGTCTGTGAGGTAGGTACTGCTGTTATCTCCTTTTTACCCAAGAGGACACCAAGGTCTCCCAGACAATATGTATCAGCGTTGAGTTCGGAACCTAGGTCTTTCTCATTCTGCAATTATTTCTCTAGAATGTCTCATTGTTTCTCTAAGGTATTGATAACAAGAATGGTGACTACTCATTACATATTACTTTGTCATTCATAAGATCTTTCCCCATAATGATTTTATAAGGTAGTTATTTCTATAACAATGGGCATCATTATACTCATTTTACAGATAAGGAAGCTAGAACTGCCATGAAGTCAGTCCATATAAGACCAAGGACTTGAACTGGGAAATTTGAACTTTCCACACTCCAAGTCTGGTGTTGTCTCACTATTGCTTATTGTCTCTCTTATAAGGAATTTCATCCTTTCAGTGAACAATTATCTGCTGAATAATAACCAACATGTAAACACATATACTATACATACATATATACATGCACACATATACACATATACATATAAGGACATATGTTAAGGAACAGCTAAGTGCCACAGTGGCTAGAGTGTCAGGCCTGATATCTGGAAGACTCCTCTTTCTGAGTTCAAATTTGACCTTAGATAACTAATATGTGTGTGACTCTGGCCAAGTCACTCAACCCTGTATGCCTCAGTTTGCTTACCTGTAAAATGAGCTAGAGAAAGAAATGGCAAACCATTCCAGTATCTTTGCCAAGAAAACCTCAAATGGGATCATGAGAAGTTGGAGAGAACTGAAAATGATGCACAACAAATATGTATATTATGCATAAGCTATATATGCAAAATGTTATATGATAGAAGATATACTTTTCACATGATATATAACATAATGCAACATATATGTGCATGTGCACACATATACTATACAATGCCCACCTGTACATGTGTCTATTTATATATATACACATGCATTACATGTGCATGTACACACTTATATATGATATATGCATGTGTGTGCATATATACTCTGTACCTATGTATCGTGTAAATAAATACACAGACGTATATAGTACTCGAAAGTTTTATACAATGCTTTATCTCATTTGACCTTCACAACTTTTTGAAGTAGGCTATATAGGCATTATTAAACCCATTTTATAGATAAAGAAGCGAAACATTATGACCTTATACAAAGAACACTCATTCTAGCACAGCATTTGGGTTTCAGATTCCATTTCTGACATGACCTATGTGATCTTGGGCAAATCATTCAACCTTTCTGGGCCTCAGTTTCCTCCCCTGTAAAATAAGGGGTTTGGACCAGATGGCCTGTGAGGTTTCTACCAGCACCAGACCTCTGATTGGGTTAGAGTTATTATCATTGCTCTGAGAGTACTTACTCTCAGAGTACATTCTCTGAGAGAACTTACCTCTTCTCAAACAGTGAGTGAGTATGAGAAGCAGCATTCAAACCTAGGTCTTTTCTGACTTCAGATCTAATGACACAATAATAACATTTTTTTAAAGTGCCTCAAGAATGTCAAATTCTACAAGACTTGGGAGAGCAAAGAGACGAAGGACTAAATGGTTTCCTAAGGAAACACAAGTAGGAGGTGACTGGCCTGGAACTGAGATTAGAAATTATGATGCCAAGTCTCTAACACTTGCCCCAAGCAGCTCTTGCAGAATTCCTTCCTTCTGACAATCACCCTTCCGTACTATCAGGTTCAGAATCTCAGTCACAGACTCTACTTCTCATTTTCCCTTATCCCACATATCCAACCAGTTGCAAAGCTTTGTCATT
The DNA here is from genome assembly GCF_028372415.1 of Notamacropus eugenii. Taxonomy (NCBI): domain Eukaryota; kingdom Metazoa; phylum Chordata; class Mammalia; order Diprotodontia; family Macropodidae; genus Notamacropus; species Notamacropus eugenii. The sequence goes on along the minus strand of NC_092872.1, from coordinate 457,425,803 downwards.
TCTATCTCTTAATATCTCTTCCCACTGTCTACTCACACAATTATCCCCTTCATACAGGTTCCCATCATCTCTTATCTGCACCCTTATAATCACCTTCTATCTGGTCACCCTGCTTCTGGTCTCTCCTCTTTGCTATCCATCTCAACCCTGCCATCACCCAGAGCTATTCCTAAAACTCACACGTGACCAAGTCCTCCCTCGTTCACTAAACTGAAGCAGCTTCCTATTACTTTGAGGATCAAACTATCAACAAACATTTATTAAGCCTGCACTATGTGCCAAGAATTGTATTAGGCCCTGTGGATACAAAGACCAAAAAAAAAAAAAAATAACCCCTGATCTTTAGAAACTTCCTTTCTCCCAAATGTAAGGACCTCTGCTTTGGCCTTCTAAACCCTACAGAATTTGGCCCCAACACAGTTTTGTAGGATCATTACATTAATTGTTTTCACATACCGTAAATTCTGCCAAACTAGCTTTTCTGTTCCTCACACATGATTCTCTGTCTCCCATCTCTGCCTTTGCTTTCTCCAAGACTGAAATGCATTTCTGTCACTTAGAATCTCTGGTTTCTTTCAAAGTTCATCCCAAATGTTACCTTCTAGATGGTGCCTTTCCTGATTGCCCAGCACCAGTTTATAGTGTCCCTGCCTTCCCTAAATTACTCTGTATTTATTTTATGTATGCTTATATATTCTTTTGTATTTCAATTTGTTCTTTTTCTAGCTTTTTCAACTGCAAGCCTAGGTCATTGATCTCCTCTTTCTCTATTTTATTTATGTAAGCATTCAAAGATATAAAACTTCCCCTAATAACTGCTTTTGCAGTATCCCATAAGTTTTGGTATGTTGTCTCACTATTGTCATTCTCTTGAATGAAATTGTTGATTGTTTCTATGATTTCTTCTTTAACCCAACCCTTCTTTGGAATTAGATTATTTAGTTTCCAATTGATTTTTGGTTTCTCTTTCCATGGCCTTTTATTACATGTAATTTTTAATGCATTATGATCTGAAAAGGATGCATTGATTATCTCTACCTTTCTGCACTGTCAATTTTATTAGTTTTTTCATAAAACCAACTATTGGTTTTATTTATTAATTCAATAGTTTTCTTAATTTCAATTTTATCAATCTCTCCTTTGGTTTTCAGTATTTCTAATTTGGTATTTACTTGGGGATTTTCAATTTGTTCTTTTTCTAGCTTTTTCAACTGCAAGCCTAAGTCATTGCTCTCCTCTTTCTCTATTTTATTTATGTAAGCATTCAAAGATATAAAACTTCCCCTAACAACTGCTTTTGCAGTATCCCATAAGTTTTGGTATGTTGTCTCACTGTTGTCATTCTCTTGAATGAAATTGCAAAAGAATATATAACTATTGTTGCTATCGTTATGGGCAATTAGGTGAAGCAATGGATAGACTGTCAGGCAAGGAGTCAAGAAGACTGATCTTCCTCAGTTCAAATCTGTCATCAGACACTTACTAGCTGTGTGACTCTGGGCATGTCACTTAACTCAGTTTACCTCAGTTTCTTCACCTGTAAAATGAGCTGGAGAATGAAATGGGAAACCACTTCAGTATCTTTGCCAAGAAAACCCCAAATGGTGTCACAAAAAGTAGGACATGACTGAAATGACTGAACAACAAAAATTGTCTCCCACAATAGGTTATGAAATCAATTAGAGAAGTTTGTATTTCTTCCTTTGCACCTTTGGCACCAAACACAGTGCCCAACACACAGCAGGTATTTAATTAATTGTTGACTGATAGATGGAAAAAGGAATGAACTGGGGTACAAAGGCAGTTCTGAGGGCAGAATACTGAGGCTTTTTCAAAATTTTACACAGAGAACTTGAGGATTTAGAGTGAGGATTGCTTGGATTCTAGAGCTGAGTCTAGACCACATTCCTTATAAGTATAGATTTTTGACAAAGAACCAGGGTGGCAGAGTATAAGTCGTAGCCCAGAAAAACTCTCTCAACGTTCCCCTCCAAAAAACTTTAAAATAACTCCTCAAATTGAACTCTGGAGCATCAGAGCCAACAAAACATCAAAGTAAAACATTTTTTCCATCCAAAGACAACTTAGAATGTTGATAGGAGAGGTATGGGAAACCAGAATGTGAGTGCAGGCCAAAGTGCGGACACAGCACCAAGAGCTGGCAAGGGGGGCTACCACAACATCAGTGACAGCAGCAGCTTCAGGAACTCTTAGCCCAAAGACCCTAAGAGGTTTGGACAACTGGTAAGAAAGAGATGAAAGGAAAATTTCTGCTGGCAGTAGGTGCAGCTGGAGTTAACTGGCAACTCAGTCGTCCGTAAGCAGTTCTGGGTCACAGTTCCAGGAAAGCAATAAGTACTAGTGCTTACACCTGCAGGGAAGCAGGATCCCTTCCTAAGTAAAGACCAGGAGATCAGGAGCACTGTGACCACACCCCTTTCCAGATCACTCCACTTTGGAAACACAAGAAATCTGAACAAGTTCTGAAAACATCAGCACAAAAAAAATAAAACAGAACAAAAACTCTAAAGCTTGGGACAGTGACTCCTCACCTAACTACAGCATAAAGTTCAAAGTCAAGAAATAGACTGAAAAATGAGCAAACAACACAAATTTGACCATTAAAAAACTATAACAGTGTCAGGAAAAATCAAAACATAAACTCAGAAGAAGACAACAATGTGAAAGAGTTAAATAAAGAGATAAGAATGGTAGAAAACTGGAAAAAGAAATCAGAGTGATGCAGAAAGTTATAATTAGCAGTTTGGAAAAAGAGGTACAAAAATACTAAAGAAAATAACACCTTAAAAAAGTAGAAATGGTCTAATGTTAAAAGGTCATCACAAAACAATACAACAAAGTCAAAAGAATGAAAAATAGAAGAAAGTATGAACTAACTCATCAAAAAAACTGAACTGAAAATAAATTAAGAAGAGATAACCTAAGAATATTGCACTACCTGAAACCCACGATCAAAAACAGAGCCTAGACATCATCTTCCAAGAAATTTTCAAGGAAAACTTTCCCACCATCTTAGATCCAGAGGGTTAAAATAGGAATTCAAAGAATTCACTGATGAACTCTTGAAAGAGATATCAAAATAAAAACTCCCAGGAATATTATAGCCAAATTCCAGAGCTTCCAAGTCAAGGAGAGGATATTGCAAGCATTCAGAAAGAAAAAAATCATATATCATAGAGGCACAGTCAGAATCACAGAAGATTTAATAGCTACCAAGTTAAAGGAACAGAATGCTTGGAATATGATATTCTGGAAGGCAAGGGAATTAGGATTTCAACCAAGAATAATCTACCCAGCAAAACTGAGAATAATCCTTCAGGGGAAAAAAGTGGATATTTAATGAAATAGAAGACTTCCAAGCATTCCTGATAACAAGACCAGAGCTGATTGGCATTTAAACAAAAGACTAAAGAGAATCATAGAAAGATAAATATGAAAGAGTAATCATAAGTGATTCAATAAAGTTAAACAATTCATATTCCTATATGGGAAGGTGATATATGCATCTTCTAAAAACCTTATCATCATTAGGGCAGTTAGGAGTCTACATAAGCAGAGGCATGGATATGAATCAATTACTCTGAAATGATCTAAAAAAATTAAGGGGTAAGAAAGAAGGATGCTGTAGAAGAAGGAAGAGCTAGAATGGGGAAATTTTTCTCACTTAAAAGAGGTATACAAGGAAGAGCTTTTACAGTGGATGGGGAAATAAAAGGGAGGGGATGGGCAATACTTGAACCTCACTCTCATTGAAATCGGGTCAAAGAGAAAAGAATACACACATACACACACATATACATGCACCCGCACAGAGTATAGAAATCTGTCTTCCCCAGTATGGAAATAGAAAGGGAGGGGGATAAATGATATATGGGGATGACAAAAGTGAGACTGGATTAAAAGAGGTAATGGTTAGAAGCAAAACAGAATTTTGAGGAGGAACAAGATAAAAAGAGAGAGAAAAGGAGAAACTGAAAAAATAGGATGGAAGGAAATACACAGTAATCAAAACTGGGAGTGGGATATGGTCACCCAAGCAACTAATAGAATGAATTGCAATCCACATGAAACAGAAAGAAACAAACAGAGTTAAAATAGAAATAAACAGAAAATAATAGAAATAAAATAGAAATAAATAGAAAAAAGGGCTGGAGCAAAATCTTATGTTCCAGCTGAAGTAAAAAAAAAAAAAAAAAAAAGCAGGGGTAGCAATCATGATCTCAGACAAAGTAAAAGCAAAAGTAGACCTAATTTAAGAAGATGATCAGGGAAACTACATCATACTGAAAGTTACTATTAACAATAAAGCAATATCAAAATTTTTACAGCAAATTTCTCTGATAAAGGCTTCATTTCACAAATATATGAGTCAAATTTATGAAACAAGAGTCATTCCTCAATAGGTAAATGTTCAAAGGCTATAAACAGGCAGAATAAGATATCAAAGCTATCTATAGTCATGAAAAAATTCTATAAATCACTATTGATTGGAAAAATGCAAATTAAAATAACCTCATGTGTATCAGAAATGACAAATACTGGAGGAGATGAGGGAAAATAAGTAAAGTAAGAAACTGTTGGTAGAGTTGTGAACTATGCTAACCTTTCTGGAGAATAATTTGGAAAACTACCCAAAGGGCTACAAAACTGTACATATCCTTTGAACCAGACATACCACCTGTGCCTTAAAGAGATCAAAGAAAAGGGAACTATATGTACAAAAACATTCGTAGCTGTTCTTTTTGTGGTGACAAAGAGCGTGAAATTAAGAGAATCATCATTAATTGAATAATTGAGGAACCAGTTGTGGCATATGTTTGTAATGGAGTACTGTTGTTCACTGGGAAATGACGAGGGGGTGGTTTCAGAAAAACTTGCAAAGATCTAAAGATCTAAAGTTAAGTGAAAAGAACTAGAAGATCACTGTACATTGTAAGACCAGCACTTTAATGATGATTAACTGTGAAAGACATGGCTACTTTGATCAAAACAATAATCTAAGACAATTCTGAAGGAATCATGATGAAAAAGTTCTATCCACCTCCAGAAAGAGAACTGAGAGTGCAAATTGAAATATAATTTTCTCACTTTATTTTTTTTTTTTTTTTGCTTTTTGGTGATATGGTTAATACGGAAATGACTTTTTTATGATTTTATGTGTATAATTAATATTATTTTTCTTGCCTTCTCAATGGGTGGGAAAAGGTTTGGAGGGAGGGAAATAATTTGGGATTCCATTTAAAAAGAAAAGGATATTTAAAAAAATAAATTAATAAAATTGTTTAAAAAAAACCCAAAATATAGATTATCCTATAAATACTCAACAGAAAAAAGCAAGTGCCAGTACTCTTTCGATGATTTATATACCAACTTCCTGGTTTCTTTTAGACCTACCTTAATTTCTTAGAACATTGAATAGATGTGCATACTCTCCAGAATTCTGCAGTAACATTCACAAACCTAACCCAAATCAACCTCGGAGCTACGTGGTCCTAAAATGAACACGAATTTGCAAAAAGAGAAAACATGACTTTTATAGACTTTTCATAGGAACTTGTTAGTTCTTCCCAGATGAGTTCCCTCCAGAAACGCTGTTTTTCAAAGCTCTTTTTGGATTGTGGCATCTGTAAGTTCAGGTTCACTGAAAAAGTAACTTTAATGGTTCCCACTAATTCAAGGTACACCTTCTCCTGTTCAGAATAATAATAATAAAAACCCTTTCTCTTAATGACACCTCCATTTATTCAGAATTAGTATTTAAAATCCTAAATTAGCATTCTGCACTTTGGCTCTGACAGAGCCATTGCTTTTTATACTAAAGGAGTTGAGTTAATTTTAAATTCTCAAAGCTGGGTACCTGAGTGAACAAATGAACAGAACATCTCCAAACCAACTGGATGTCTGAAGGTTTTTGCTAATGGAGAAATCCAAACTGGATTAGAATCCAATTTCTTTTCGTTTTACAGATTCATATGTATGATGGTATGATGATATTGCTTCTCACCTGTTACTCAGAGAGAGTCATGTATAGAAAGAATAATCGAACAAGTCAGTAGCAGGGTAAAGAACTATATGCCCAGCCTAGTATCCAAGGCACTTCTCTCACAAAAGGCCATGGGAAGAAGTTGAAAAAAATGTCCTGGTGGAAAAGAAAAGGAAAGAAAAAGAAAAGATGGAAGAGGCAGTAGGATAAAAAAAGAGAAGAGGAGAGGAGAAGAGAAGAGAGAAAAAGCAGAGAGTAGAGAAAAGGAGAAGAGAGGAGTGGAGGGGAGGGCAGGGAAGACAAGGGGAGGGGAGGGGAGAAGGAGAGGAGTGGAGGAGAGAGAGGAGGGGAGGGGAGGGGAGGGGAATGGAGAAGAGATGAGGAGGAAGGGAAGGAGGGAGGAGGAAGAGAAGGGAGGGAAGAGGGACAAGTTGAGGAAAGTGGGAATTAATAGAAGGAAGAAAATGTAAGAAGGAAGGAAACAGAAAGGCAAAATTGATCAAATTTAATTTAGACAGCTGGGCCAGCTTTGTCAAAAAATAAAAAATTACTTCTAGGATACTATGGGAAGATATTGAGGATCCCCCTATCCCCACTTCTAAAACATATGTATAATTACTAATGGATTTCAAGATTATCTGGGAATGAGACAGGATAAGTCTGTGGGACCAGGGATCAGAAAATTGGGGCCCTGTAAAGGAGATGGTAAAATAAATCAAGGACAATAACAAAACAGTCCCTAGTGTAGATTGGGGTAAAAGAGGGCAGAGTGTGTTGGTGGGAACAGAGTTGAACATACTGTCAATTTTTTGAATAATGTTTTCATTGTAACATAATGAGCTCTAGCTTCTGGGATGGTCATCACTCCAGACTTAAGAAGAGAGGGAATATGGTTTATATTGATGCTTCTCAACTCCACAAAGCAACCGCTGTCTTAACAACTAACCAATGATCATTTCTGTGGTTGAAATTCAGTATATTTTCTTAGAGTACTGGGAAACAGAGGAGACTTCTCCCCCAGAGTGACAGCATATAACTGTGATCTCATGACCTCTAGAACATTGAGAGAGACTGAGAATACTGTAAGCAAATAATACCTCTGCACCACAATGGAGCTTATCTTCCTGATAAGCCAACTTTCTCCTAAAACTGTGAACTCACACCTTTCCTAGGGCACAGACACTCACAATCTGCATTACTCCAAACACTCCAAACCTGTGATTTCAGGTGGCATTTGCTGCTTCCATAGATCAGGCTCTAATTATTTTTTAATCTGCAAACACCCGTGATCATTTACATGATTTGCTTATCAGTGGAAATTTGATAGCACTGCTCTCAATGTAGGTTTTACAGAGGCAGTGAAACAATTGGATTGATATCTGCTTAATTCAGTTGAATTCCAGGTGACTTGAATGTCTGCTCAATACATGTCTAGCAACTGGACTGACTTTTAATAACATTAAATAAATTTATTGGTGATGATGTGATAAGGGAATGGGGTGTGGTTCGTAAGTCATTCAGGTGGGAAAACAACTTTGAACATGAAAGGGACCCTTGGTGATTAAAAGAGAATGTTTTGTTGATAAGCAAGAGTTTATAATGACTACTTGATTGTCATGGGACAAGGGGTTTGAGGGCGAGGGAAGCAGGTAAGTCAGAGTTCTACCTCACTACCCACTTCTAGAGAGAGTTCTAATAAACTACCCCTGCATTTTTCATAGGGAAACACTGTCACACCATCTCTCTATCCCCAGTCTACTTATAAAGCATTCCTGCTTGTGTCCAATGGATCAGTATGTACAAGTGAAATAGAGTTGCAAGAGAAAACTCCCAATGAATCAAATTTTAAAAAGTCTCAACTCCACAGCAGGGTCAAATGCAATAAGGCCAGGCCTGGAGGAAGAGGTAGCTAGTCAGGTGGCCAGCAACTGGACTCTTTGGCACCTTGGAGAGGCCAGTTGGTGGAGATATCAAAATATTGAGATGCAAAACAAGCCCTTTCCTTTCCCCACCCCACCCCCTGAAATGAATCAACTACACCTTGTAATATTTATAGACTGACAATAAATATTCATAAGCACTCATGAATATTTGACTTGTGCTAAATATTCATTTGTAGCTGAAAGTTCCCACTGACCCTCTAAGTCCCGGGCCCAGCCGATGGGGGGTCAGGAGGTTCTCCTGCCATTCTGCTGTGAAGCGCTTACATTTATCTGCTGTAAAATAGTCTGACTGGCACCGAGGACCGTCTTGTTCGGTTTTAAAATGCCACAAATAACAGATTTATAGATTTTTCTAAATACATTATTTTAGCTTGACAGCATTAATCATTCATGCTTCCTTCCTTCATTTTTCTACCTGCAATGGATTATTGAAACAGAAAATAACAACGAGAAAGGCTACAAGCAGAATCAAAATGTCAAGTTTGTACTTACAGTTGTATGTGCATAGACAGGGTCAAGAGCCTCAATTATTTGTATATGTACACAGTGGTACTACATGAAAGGTTATGTCACCTGAAGCTATTTTCTTGCAGATTTAAATAGGACTGATATTCAGCTCCACAGTCAGCCACTGACATGGAACATAGAATTGTAAAATACTATGAACTCTCATGTCAGGACCTAAAATATGAATTGGGTGATTGCAAGGTGTAGCTGTGGGCAATCCCACATATTGTGGTGCAAGGCCTTTAAATTACTTTGTGTTATTCCTGACCTGTTCTTTTCATTTAAACATACGCCCAGAACAAGATTGTAGCACTTGGTCAAGGGAAAAAAAATCAAGACTTTCTATTTTTCAAGAAGGGTTGCTTTTGGAACCAAGATGGAGCTTGTAAAGAAATATACAAACAAACGTTAAGGAAAAGGTCCGTACCAGGTACTTTCCCAGTGGTCTCTTCGTTGGTTGTTTTAAATTCAGACAAGGAAGGTAATTCATTAGTCCTTTTCTATTAAGCAGTTGATATTTCACTTTTGGGGGGAAAGTATGCTTTTCCCCCCCATGCTATAGCTATGGTCATTACATGGCTAGATTTATCAGGGCAATTTGTCTTTTGATCAATAAAATCAGTGCTCCATCAGTGGATCAAGAAATGATGTTCTGTCTGTTTGTTATGAAGAGGGGATAGCTGCCCCATATTCTGTTTTGTCTAACCAATCCATCTTTCCAAGAATGGCTGAAGTTCATCCCCTTCTAGGAAGCTTTCCCTAATTGTTCCACTATATATTGATTGTTCTTTCTCCCAATTCTTAGAAAACTCACACTTTATATGATGCTATCTGTCCTGATTTTTATTATCTAATTTTTTCAAATTTTTTCAGTCTTCAGATAAGATGTTATCTCTTCACCTAGATGACAAAGTTTGCTAGAGCAAGGGCTAAAATTGTGAAATGTTAAACAAAAACAGCAAATATAAAACTTAGGAGAGCGGGTGTTATTTTCATCATTGTTACTAGTCAAAGTCAAGAGCTTCCAGAAAGAAAGATAGACTGGGGAAATAAATAGCTAATCAAAAAGAGGGTGTCTGGCAACATGATTCAGATCTCTAGACCATGGCTTAAAATATAGGAATGACTAGACTGTTGGCCGATGCTGGATCCAGCTGGTAAGAGTTGGTAAGAATGCATTTTCTTCAGTCACAAAGGATATAATAGATCATTTTAGTTACATGAGCCATGAAACAATTGCAGCTAGGAAAATACAAAGGAAAGCTATTGAGCAGGAAAAATATTTGTATCAAATATCTCTAATAAGGTTCTGAGATCCAAGATATAGACAGAATTAGTGCAAATCTATAAAATCAAGAGCATTCTTGAGTGAATAAATAATCAAAGGATACGAAAAAATAGTTCTCAAAAGAAGAATTGTACACTATTAGCAATTGTATGAAAACCTGCTCTAAATCACTAACATAAAAATGTAAATCAAAATAGCTCTGAGGTTTCACCTCATGTCTGGCAAATTATGAAGGATGAAAAACATACAATAAATGTTGGAAAGCCTGCAGACACACAGACATACGTAATGCTCTTGGTAGAACTATGAACTGGTTTCACAATTTTTGAAAGCAATTTGGGATTATGCTTAAAAACGACAAAAATATATTCTTTGACCCAGAGATGCAGCTACTTAGTGTATATTCTTAAAGATATCAAAGACAGAAAAAAAGGTCTAATAAACACCAAAATATCCATAGTAGCACTTTTTGTTCTAACAAAAAACTGCAAAGAAAGTTTTTTTATTTATTGGGGAATAAATCATTTGCTGTCCATGAGTACAATGAAATATTGCTGTATCATTGCAAATAATGAATATGAAGAATTTAGAGAAGAATAAGAAGATGTAGAGACTGATGCAGAGCAAACTAAGTAGAACCAGGAAAACAACCCACACAATGATTACAATGATATCAGTAGAAAGAACAGCAACAAAAATAGTAGAGGCACTGTGCTAATCATTTTGCAATTATTGTATCATTTGATCCTCACAATAGCCCTAGGTGGTAGGTGCTATTATTATTCTCATTTTACAGTTGAGGAAATTGAGGCAAATAGAGGTTAAGTAATTTGCCGAAGGTCACACAGGGCAGGTGTCTGAGGCCAGAGTTGAACCCAGGTCTTTTCTGACTCCATTCCTCATAGCTCTATCCATTGTGTTATTGAGCAGCCAACAAATTATAAAGACCAAGTATATTCCCAGAGGAGGGAGACTTTGAGTGTTTGTTGACTGCTACATGTACTTTCAGACTCAGTTGATGTGTTAGTTGGTTTTACTGCACTGCCTCTTCTTCCCCCACCCCCCTCATTCTTTTAAAAAATTCTTTGTTACAAGAGAAGGTTCTCTAGATAGGAGAATGGAGAGGATGGAGAGGAGGAGGGGAAAAGTTGGAATATATTCAGAAATGGATATAAAAACAAAAAAAATTAAAGGATATATTTGCCTGCCATCTTGTAAATCTGATCAAAAGAGTTATTAACTGAAAAGGAAGGAGTGAGAAGACTGCCTACTTAGATCTGCCAAGCTAGATACCCTAGAGATCAGCTACAACATAAGAATAGCGGTAGAAATGCCCAGAAATTCACAAGAGAAAAAACATCCTAGAAAGAAAGCAGCAACAAGACCATGGCCTCAGATGTCACGATGCTGATATATAACGTAGGGTGAACAAACAAGGTGAACTAAAGATCTTAAGGCAGGGGTGGGAAACCTGGGACCTTCACAGATCAAATCCTTTTATTTAGGGTATTTTTTCTGTGAAATTTGGATTCAATCAAAGGGCTACACTTGAGGACCTAGAGGGCCACATGTGACCTCAGGTGGCCACAGGTTCCCTATCCCTTTCTAATGCAACGAGGCAAATTTGACTTCAAAAGTTTAGTAGTGAATTGGTGGGATAAAATCCATGGCTAAAATATTACTTTTTAAGGGTATACCCATAAGGAAAAGAGTAGATAAGACAGTGAACAAAAATCACATAATATAATATATATTTATGGGAGATAATTCAGGACCAAAATAGGGAAGTATAATGGAGACTATTTGGATGAAAATGAATGTAAGTCAGAATAGAAACAACATTGTCCTTTGATGTATATAAAGCACACTTCCTGAACAAAAAGTATAAATACCTGGGGAATTTGAGAATCAGAACAGAAGTCTGATACAGAGGCATGATACACAGAGTGATGAGGAACTTCAGTTATCCAGACATCTGTTCACATTATTTCTCTGCCCAAAGCAGGGCATCTTATAATCTATTAATACACCTTAGTGGTAATTTAATTTTTTGACAAGTGGAAGAACCAATGAGGGAAAATTCTGTACTGCATCTGATTCTCATCAACTGGCTGATGATGGGAAAATCATCGTATAGGAGCGGGAGGTGGAGCAGAGAGTACTCCATGTTTGCATTATGGAGGTAAGGAAAGCCCACTACTGATAGGTATGTCCAAGATTTGAGAAGAGCAAAATTAAAAGAGTCAGGGAAGGAATGTCTAGGATTCCACACAATAAAATTCTACAGGGGAAATCAGACCAGAAGAAATAAGAACTTCTCAAGATTGAAATTTCAAAGGCAAAGCATGAAACAATTATGGTTAAGAAGGAGAAGGGGAGTTGCCTGAAAAGACTGCTGTGATTACAAAGGGAACTCATTGGCCAACTTAGATATTTTAAAAATCAAGGCAAGAACATGAAAACAAGAATTTTTAAAAATATTTTGAATATTTGAATACATGAATGTGGCATATTCCCATGAACACAATGTCAGGAGTGCTGAAGTCTGAATCTCCCTCAAATTGTTAATAGCAATAAAAATGGTTTTGGTTTTGTTTGTAAAGCTATGCTAGAGATAAAAGAAGAGACCCAGTGAAAGGACAAGACCACTGATTTAGACCCTAAAACGCTGAGGATAAATTGGAAAGTCAATGGGAAAAGTCTGTGTGACCAATGCAGGAAAGTGGAGTGATGCAACCCCAGCCCCAGGGTGACAGAGGGTGGAGGGGGTTAAGGAACCAGAGGCAGCCACAGCAGCACCAGTGCAGTTGCAATCACTGTTTCTGGAGCTCTAGGGTATCTAGGAGCATCTAGGGTAGATGGAATCATGGTGCTGGTCAGTAAAGAGAGGTCAGAACTACTCTATGAATTTTTTGCTTCTATATTTTTCTGCCAAGAATAATAATCTTTGGACTATAAATGGGACTAAAATGGTTAAATGAGAGTTAATGCCCAAATAATCAATCAACAAGCATTTATTAAGGAACTGCTATGTGCCAGGCACTGTACCCAAGATAGGTAATAAACGATCCTTGATGAGTTCAAATCACCAAACCCAAATGAACTACATCCAGGGTCCTGAAGCACTCACAGACAGAACAAATGAACCACTGTCCATGACTTTTAAAAGATCAATCAGTCAGAGGCAGAGCTAAGATGGTAGAGTAACAGCACAGACTTTCTAGAGCTCTCCCTCCAAGCCCAGCCAAATACCTGTAAAAAATGTCTCTAAACAAATTTTGGAGCTGCAGAACCCACAGAAAGACAGAATGAAGCAAATCTCTAGGCCAAGACAACCTGGAAGGTGACTGAGAAGTGTCTATTGTGCCACTCTGGGAGCAGAGAGTAGTCCAGTGTGGGCTGCAATTTCACAGAGGGGACCTGAGCAGACCTTGGGGAGATGGAATTTCTCACACCTGTGGTGGTTTCCAGACTTCATGACTCTAAAACACTGAGGATAAATTAGAAAGTCAATGGGAAAAGTCTGTGTGACCAGTGCAGGAGAGTAGAGTGATGCGACCCAGCCCCAGGGTGACAGAGGGGGGAGAGGGTGAAAGAACCTGAGGCAGCCACAGCAATACCAGTGCAGTTGCAATCACTGTTTCTGGAGCTCTAGGCCCACAGAATGTGGGAGGATCAAAGGGCTGACAGTACATGCCCCACCCCCACTGGAAGCAGAGAACTACCTTGACAAAGTGCTCAAAAAGTCAAGTTCATGACTAGAGAAATGAGCAAAAACTAGAAAAAGAATCAGACTATAGAATCCTACTTTGGTGGCAAGGAAGACTAAAGCATGCCAACAGAAGAAAACAAAGTCTAAGCTCCTCCATCCAAATCCTCCAAGAAAAATATGAACTGGTCTCAGGCCATGGAAGAGCTCAAAAAGGATTTTGAAAATCAAGTAAGAGAAGTAGAGCAAAATTTAGGAAGAGAAATGAGAGCGATGCAAGAAAATCATGAAAAATGGGTCAACTTCTTGCTAAAGGAGACCCCAAAAAATGCTGAAGGAAACAACACTTTAAAAAATAGACTAACCCAAATGGCAAAAGAGATCCAGAAAGCCAATAAGGAGAAGAATGACCTTAAAAGCAGAATTGGCAAGATGGAAAAAGGGATCCAAAAGCTCACTGAAGAAAATAATTCCTTAGAGATTAGAATGGAGCAGATGGAAATGAATAACTTTTTGAAAAATCAAGAAATTATAAAACAAAACCAAAGGAATGAAAATAATAGCAGACAATGTGAAATATCTCATTGGAAAAACAACTGCCCTGGAAAATAGACCCAGGAGAGACAGTTTAAAAATTATGGAACTACCTGAAAGTCATGATCAGAAAAGGAACCTAGACATCATATTTCATGAAATTATTAAGGAAAACTGCCCTGATATTCTAGAACTAGAGGGTAAAATAAATATTGAAAGAATACACAGATCACCTCCTAAAAGAGATCTGAAAAGAAAAACTCCTAGGAATATTGTAATCAAATTCCAGTGTTCCCAGGTCAAGGAGAAAATATTGCAAGCAGCTAGAAAGAAGTAATTAGAATATTGTGGAAGTACAATTAGGATAACACAAGCTCTAGCAGTTTCTACATTAAAGGATCAAAGGACTTGGAATATGATATTCCAGAAGTCAAAGGAGCTAGGATTAAAACCAAGAATCACTTACTCAGAAAAACTGAGCATAATCCTTCAGGGGAAAAATGGTCATTCAATGAAATAGAAGATTTTCAAGCATTCTTGATGAAAAGAACATAGCTGAATAGAAATTCTGACTTTCAAACATAAGAATCAAGGGAAGCATGAAAAGGTAAACAGAAAGAGATATCATAAGGGACTTACTAAAGTTGAACTGTTTACATTCCTACATGGAAAGATAATATTTGTAACTCGAGATTTTTCTTGGTATTTGGGTAGTTGGAGGGTTCATATACATACAGACACAGGGCACCAGGTGAGTTGAATAGGAAGGGATGATATCTAAAAAATAAAATTAAGGGGTGAGAGAGGAATATATTGGGAGGAGAAAGGAGGAAATAGAATGGGGCAAATTGTCTCTCATAAAAGAGACAATAAAAAGCTTTTTTTCAATAGAAGGGGAAAGTGAGGAGGCGAGAGAGAAAAGTGAAGCTTACTTTCATTACATTTGATTTAAGGATGGAATAACATGCACACTCAATTTGGTATGAAAATCTATCTTACACTACAGGAAAGTAAGAGAGAAGGGGATAAGCACAGGGTGGGGGATGATAGAAGGGAGGGCAAAAGGGAGGAGGGGATAATTAGAAGTAAACATTTTGGGGGAGGGACAAGATCAAAAGAGAGAATAGAATAAATGGGGGAAAGGATAGGATGGAGGGAAATATAGTTAGTCTTTCACAACATGACTATTATGGAAGTCTTTTTCATAACTACACATGTATAACCTATATTCAGTTGCTTGCCTTCTCAGTGGGGATTGGTGTGGAGGGAAGAAGGGAGAGAAGTTGGAATTCAAAGTTTTAAAAGCAAATGTTAAAAGTTGTTTTTACATGCAACTGGGAAATAAGAAATATAGGTAATGGGATATAGAAATCTATCTTGCCCTGCAAGAAAATAGAGGAGATGGGGATAAAGGAAAGGAAGGGTGTGATAGAAAGGGGGGGGGCAGATGGGGGAAGGGGTAATCAGAATGCACAGTGTCTTGAGGTGGGGAAGAGGAGAGATGGGGAGAAAATTTGGAACTCAAAATCTCGTGGAAATGAATGTTGAAAATAAAAGCAAATAAATAAATTTTAAAAAGATCAATCAGTAAATCAATATTTATTAAGTTCCTACTATGGCCCAGGCTCTGTGCTAAATGCTATAGTGCTAAGCACTGTGCTAAGATCGTGAAGAACAAGAGAACTACTAAAGGACTAGAGGACAAATTTCCTGGTTTTCAAAATAAGTAAGATAATAATCTGAGCTTGACTTCAATATCTGACAAAATTCTAAAATGTCAAATTATTAAAGTAATAGGTAATGAACACTTAGAAAAAGTAAAAGAGATCAGTAAGAGTCTTCATAGCTTCATTAAGAAGAAAAGTAATAACTGGTATTTATAGCAATGTAAGATCACAAAGCATTTTACATCAATTATCTCCTTTGAGCCTCAGTATAGTCCCTACTCTATAGATGAGGAGACTGAGGCTAAGAGAGAGGAAGAGATTTGACCAGCATGACTGTAATGTTAATAGAACAGAAAGATCTTCCCCAACCACTAATAGACATAACACATGAAGCCTGTGATCACATGGAACTCAGACTGAGAGAAGCTTACCTAAGAAGGAGAAAGAGAGACAGAGACAGAGAGAGAGAGCAGAGAGTGAGAGCAGATAGAGCAGAGAAAGATAAGCTGTGAATGGGAGCAGGTGACCCCTAAGGAGCAGAGAGAGAGAAGCAAGCTGTGTGTGGGTACAGGGAGGAGCTTGTCTAGTGGAATGTGTTTTTGTAGAGATGACTGACAGAAAGTTTAAGGTGTCAGTGCCCCTTAGATTAGTGATAAGTACCCTGTTAAATCTTACCTCCTCATATTCTAATGATGTCCCAAATAAATATTTTGGTTTTGCCTTTGAGGAAGAGAGTTTATTATATTTTGCAAATTTAACCTGGAAATATGCATGCATATTCATAGAGGCTGCTTTGGGTATTACAGTAGCATTACAATCATACAGCTATTATGTGTCTGAAGTAGAATTCAAACTCTAGTCCCTTGTTTTTTGCACTATACCACTCCTCTTCCCATTCAGGCATTTATCTGTTATATTAGAGATTTCTTTTCAAGTACCATTTGGATTAGATGAGCTGTGAAGCTTCTTTCCACTCTCAGTTTGTGATTGTGTATGCTGACTTCTGTAGACCAGAGAATCAACCAGAATACCTAATAAAGGTGTGGGCAATAACAATCTACCCAAGAAGGGACAAGATTCACCAATGAGAAACTAAAGGACAACAAATGACAAACAAGCACCTAATTCTGTGCCATTTGCCTCACAAACGAAGTGTAATAAAAGTCCTAAGAAATCAGAGATCAGGAGACACTTTTCAGACTTATTGGAATTTATTTGTTTTGCATTTTCTCCTGAATGAGCATGCAAAAAATGAACTGTGCCATAATACCTAACAATCACTGATTTTAAGCCTGAATTCAATGTTCCACACAGCGGAAGATTCTACTGCAAACTTTTCAAGGGTAGGGGTCAGGTCTTTATCTTTTTCTATCCCTACAAGCCTAGAATAGGGCTGTGAACTTAGTAGGCACTCAATAAATTCAGAACAAATTAACAAGGCCCCCATCCTGTGGGCTTGCTATCTACAAATGAACAAGATCTTTTTTTTTTTAAATCTCTGAGCCAAATTGAGATAGCAGGAGTTTTTTGTTTTTTCCAGTAAAAGTCTTGATCAAACTTTTTGTTATGTCATTACATTAGTAATACCTTCTTGAAAATGTAACTTCAAGTATTAGCCTACTTGTCAAGAAAAAATGAAACAAAACAAAAAGTGTGAACCCCATCCTTTAATATGGCACAGGTGAGCTAAAGCATAGAAGAAATGAGAAACCTATCAGTATTAGACAAGTCTAGCAGGAAGATTGGGTTTTGCTTAATAAATGAACTGTCTTATAGCCATGTGGTAAAGAAAATAATTATGAATTCTGGGAGTCATCCCCCTTAAAAGTTAAATCATTTATCCATTAGTAAATTATTTGTGGGTAGATCAGGCTACTCAGTCCACAAATTGTACCTCCTTGTGTCCATAGGTTTCATCGCCCCACCTATCACCAGAACTTGTCTTGGACTCCAGTGTTTGCGTTGTTGGGTCCAGTTGAGTATTCACAGAATCAAAATATGTTAGAGATAGAAGGTACATTAGAGGTCATTTAGTCTGAACTTGTCATCTGACAGATGAGGAAATCAAGATTCAGGAAACTGAATTCACTTGCTTAAGGTCATACAATGAATCAAATTGAATTGTTGAGAAGTCTAATAAAAGGTGATTTGAAAAGAGAAAGAATACTAGTAGCTATGGATCAGGAAAGCTTCAGTGGGATTACCCCTGAACTGAGAATGAAAGGAGCACAAGATTGATTGACAGAGATGAGAAAGAAGGCCAGGACCAGAGCCCAACTCTTTTGGTTCCTAGTTCATTACATCCCCCAAATTTGTGTAATTGGCTCAATATTCGTTGTCTTCCAAGTCAGGACTGGGAGCACCTGATGGTCAATGAGGATCCTCCAAGTGGCTGACTTTGGGAAGGTTTCTTTTTTTTTCAAAAAACGCTAGCTTCTTTTTTTTTCCCCTCTAATAACAGCTCACTTTTATTTATTCCTTTAAAACTTCAGAACAATTTCCTAATATGCCCCATCTCCCTCTGAATTCTGCCTGGTAGCAAAGAAATAGTTGAACAAAACTCAGTTGTCCAAATGATCATATCTGATGGTATGAACATCATTGTATACTCCTAGTCCTCCCTATCTCTATGGAAAGAAAGAAGGTGTGTATGATATCTCTTCTGTTCCCCGGGCCCAAGATGTTATCATGATTAATCTGTGTACAGAAGCATTTTAGTACTATTTTTTTGCAAACTATTATAGTTGTATATATATTTCTGTTGGTTCTACTTTCTATATGCTACATCAATTAATATAATTAATCAACCTACTCAACTGGGTACACAAATCCAAATTAAAACACTCATTGTACTCAAAGAGCTTGTGTCCTATTGGGATAAAGAAGATGTGTATATGAATACACACATGTATGTAAAGATATATATATACATATATATATTCAAAATAAATGCAAAATGTTAATCAGAGGATGTAGATTAAAGTCCCACTTTAGATGCTTAGTACCTTTGTGATCTTGAACAAGTCTCCAGTGCCACAGTTTCTTTGTCTGTAAAATAAGGAGGCAAATTGGACTAGCTTGTAGTTCCTTTTTCTCTAGAGCTATGAGTCTATGATTTTATGATCTTAATTACAAAGTAATTTTTGAGGAGTGGGGAGAGGTAGAGGCAGAGACTAGAAATGGTTCTTCTGCTGAACTTCAAAGGGAGCTAGAAATTCCAGGTCTTTCGATGTTTCCCTGAATTTGTCATATTTGCATTCCATTATATTCTGTTACCTTCCCATCTATTTTATCACTTTGTTATACTTCAATGTGTTCAGTTATTCCACATCCAGTTGGTACTCCCTTTATGGTTAGTTGTAGGTTTTTGTAGGAATATTGTGTTGCATGTGGGACCTTTCTGTCATTTACCTCTGTGGATTATATGCACAGAACTAGGATGACTAAGTCATGAACAGTTAAATGATTTTCCTTACATAATTCAAAGGGTTTGAGTGTTGATACTGTGATATTATCTACAACATTATATTTGGTATGAATTAGTTACTTATGACACTTCATTTTCAAAAAATTATTTTAAAATTTTTTAAATTTAGAATTGTCTTATTAAAACTATTTGATAAACTTTTATCATTCAATTTGATGCATTTCATTTTTAGAGGGGTGGTGGTAAGGATTAACATGCAGGACCATGGTTTCATTTCACTTCCAAAGCTCTCTGTCTACATGAAAACATAGAAAACCACTGCCTCCAGAAGCTATAGCCTTGGTAGCTAAGCAGTTTCATTAGAAACCTAGAAGAAGTTATTCTAATCTCTTTAAGCCATGGTATGTCTAAACTATCCGGCATATACACTCCTTTTTGAAGAAATAGTGAATGGAAAATTAAATAGTGAATCTGGATATTACCATAAGTAAAGACATTATTTTTTTAAAAAAAGGTTTCCTTAATAAACCATTTACCCAACCATTTACCAGAAAATGATCCTCACCCAACAACAGAGTAATTCATAAACAGCTGTTAATTGTGATTCTTCAGGTAGGTGGTATCAACAGATCACTGCCTGTTGAAAGTTTTAATTAGATTTATTAATTCCAAAATGCAGTTGAAATGTGAGGAGTATTGATTGTAATGGCCTGTGTTTTAAATATAATTAATTCATCATCTGCATAATTGCCCATTACCTATACCTTAATTGTGGGGCATAAAACGTTGTTTATCAGAACCATTGTTCTAAGTGGCAGGAAGATCCCCCTGTGCTAACTTGTGATTCTTGGTATTTTCATCAAAAGTAGCAAGAAGACATTTCTATTTCTTTAGGGAGAAAAAAAGGATGCAACCACCCATGTCTCTAGCGATAACCAGTATACACACACATCCTGATAAACAGGATGCATTTACAATTCTTTTATTACTACACTCTTTGACAAGATAAAGTAAACATGATTTTGAGGAGCATTAAAACTGCAAGAAAGCTAAGCTACTGTCCAAAGAAACTGAAAAATTCTCATATAAATGCACTTTACTTGGAACTGACTCATGGGTGATGAGGATATCCCAACAGCTTGACAATTTTCATACAATACCATGAAGAATTTCATGCTTTTCCTTCATTTTACTGCTGCCACCAGTCCAATGCATCTTTTCTAGTAAAATTATACAAATCTAGGGTTCTTTTTGCTTTTTCCATATACCATAAATCCTGAAGATAGTTCATGTACCTACAGACTTTTTTACAGTCTAAGCTATGAAATTAAAAAAAAAAATATGGTTCACATAACAAAATATTAACTTTCAAAAAAAAATCCGAATTTGATAAAAGGCTAGTGATTTTATTTTGACAAGATTTATCTGTATTTCTATGGCAAATGACAGGTAAAAAGTTGGGTCATTGGCTGACATATTTAAGGTACCACAGAATTAGGTTGAATACTTTATCTAGATTTTTCTGTTTGTCTTTTTCCTCTGTTTGGCACCTTCTGTTAATAAAAATATATGATGTGTGTATTTGAGTACATCAAGGACTTATGAGTCTATCAATAAAGGAACTTTGAATATGGGAGTTTCTTCCATCAAGACTCATGACCTCTCTGTAACATAGTCCTAGTGAGTGGCCTGAGGCCTAAAGCAGTTAATTAATCTGCCCTCAGTCACATAGGGCACGTCAGGGGAGAATATGGTTCCAATTTTTCCCAACTTCAAATCTAACATTATCTTCACTAAATTAAACTATTATCTCTCATTCTTATGTATATGTGCATGTATATATGTATATGTATGTCTTTGCTAATGACAAAAGAACCAGGAAAGGTTTTATGCATATTAAAACTCCATATTAAAGGGAGATACCCTATGACGTTAAGGTGAGGAAAGCGTAGGGGGCAGCCATTGCAAAGACTTGGAGACAGAAGAGAGAATCTAGTGTGTGAAGGACAGAAGAATGGTCAGTTTGTCTAGGTTGAAGAGGATGGGCAGAGGTGTAATGACCAGTGAAGCTGGAAAGATAGGTCAGGGACAGTTGTATAAAGTTTAAAAGTTAAATGGAGGAGGAATTTATGTTTTATCCTAGAGGCAATAGGGAGCATCTGAAGTTGATTGCACAAGAGAGTCACATAATTATTTATGTGCTAAAGGAAACTTGCTTTGACACTGGTACATAGGATGGAGTAGAGTGGTGAGAAATTTGAAAGAGGGAGGTCCATTAGGAAGCTATTCACTAATCTGGGTGAGAGATGATGATGAGGGCCTGAACTAAGGCAGTAGTTGTATGAGTGAAGAAAAAGGGTTATAGTGTCTAAATGGGAACTCCCTTCACTTATGCAGATTGAAAGGCATCCACCTCTTCACATCTCTTATAATTCTTGTCTTTATCTTTCCATACTCCCTCCAAGAAGATCTACCCAATGGACTAGATTGTTTCCTCTGTTTCCACTAGAATACTAGGTTATCTATCCATTAATTCTTGATATGTGATTCATCTCATTTTTTTAGTCAGTCACATGTTTGGTTTATGCTACTTTTACATGACCCATGAAACATATGTTATACGATATATTGTTTACAATATATGATTGTATACAATAAAATGTATTATACAATATATAATATTGTACATACAATAATATTGTATATGTGATATATACAGAGAGACAGACAGAGACTGAGGTAGAGACAGAGAGAAAAACGAACAGACAGAAATATAAATGTACATATACATAATATTTATAATATACAAAAGTATACTTTGTAATAAAATAAAATAGTACGTGTATGAAATAATCTATTCATATTGTACCTAATGAAAGAATAAATGAAACACATATCTTTATTATTTTCAAATGTGTGTAAAAGGCTGAGGATTGATTTGATTAAATCAAACTACCGCACCTCATTTAAAATAAGTGACAAGATGCTAAGCCCTGATACATTTATCAGGTGAGAATAAAGCTTCATTACTCACTATGTATGAGAGGCTTGGACACTTCCTTGATCAATCAAAGACATTTCAATTATGTGAACCAGAAAGTCTGTTCTGATTGGGTGATGGATGTGGTCACACCCTGAAGCCTCTACAAAAGAAGGAGCTCATTCACAACCCGGAAGAGATTTAGATGCTCTGACACTAGAAGGAAAAGTACTGGTAGGTGAGGCAAATAGCAAAAAGATAAAAGAAAAAGTAGGTCTGCGCCTGTAGCAAAGAAGGGAAGGATGAGAAGGGGGATCATTCACCCTAGAGGCTTTTCAGAACAGAAGATTTAGGATGGCCACCAGCTGTGCCAACTTCCTAAAACACTGAGGAAACTTCCAAGAAAAGCTCTGTCTTTTGGTTTTTCTCTCTCCCCTTCCCTGACTTCCCTTCCTGGTGCTTAGAAAACACTACAATATACTCCACTGTTTCTTTGCTTAAACGTTCCTGGTAACCTGAAACAACCACAAAGAGGCCAGGAATTAGCAAGAGAGAAATATAAATGCAAATAAGGCAGAGAGCCAAGCCTCTGCATAAATGTTAGGAATTTTCTGAACTGGGGGCGCAGAGCAATTGTGATGGTATTTCTGACTTTTCATTTTATATAAACTCCCTAAAGTAGCAGACGAAGGGACTGTTACATTACCCCAGGTTTAAAAGAAGCTAATTACTGTAAATGAGTGCTATCCATATATAGTTGAGTATGCATATATATTTGTGTACATATAAAAAACACAGTTTCCCAAAAGCCTTAAGTAAATAAAAGTGTAAAAGTAAACACACCCACCAATATGTATCTGTATAGAGATACATATTTGTGGATGTATTTAACTAATTATGTTAATAATAGAATAGCTGTGTAGTTTGGAGCAACTTAATAAACCTGTGTCTTCGCTTCCTCATCTGTAAAACAGTAATGGAAATGATGCCTCCCCCCTCTACCACAAAGGAGATATTATGAGGAGAGAAAATATGTACTGTATGAGGCTAGCCTGTGCAGAAGGGATAGTTGGATCAAAGGGAAAGACTTTCTTGTTCTAACTGTCCTGAGGCTTTGGTTGCCAATGGTCTTAACTGGTTCCCTCTATGTCTTTTTTGTCCCTTGAGTCATTTTAAAATCAAATCAGGTTATTTTGGTCCCTCCTTTGACGAAATTTTTCCCCCTGTAAGAACGTTCTAATTCTTCATGAAGTATTCTGATTGTTTTAATGTTTAGTTTTCTGAGAAGTTCTCCACGATGTCCAAGAGGGTAATAACCAAAAAGCTAGTTTTAAGTGGAAGTTGCAGGAATGCTTCAGATGGTGAAGGAATAATTCTGTTTCCTGCTTTCTGACATATATTATTAGTCCTGATTCATTTTTACTTTCTTCTTCCAGTTATTCCCCTGCTACATTTAAATTGAACCCTCTTCTCAGCGACCCAGGAAAAGATCAAAATGCTCTTTATATTCCTGCAATGTAGAAGTGAGAACTGGATCTTCTCTTTAATGAAGCTAAGCAAGGCTGAACAGTACAAGGAACAAAGGAAGGCAGGGAGATCAATTATTCAGGACTAGTAATGGTGCTGATGTAGAGGAGACCAAGAAGATCCAGAGAGAGATGACGTGAAGTGGTTTGTTTCTTCTGAGTCCTGTTTATCATCATCTTCATAAATTTTAAAGTTTTAATGAACATGAGTTAGCATTTGGGGGTCTGAGGAAACGTGACCCATCTACACACCCTGAGAGGGTTTTAAGAACAGCAATGGTCATCACAAACACGTCTTGCCCAATGCTTTTTTCCAATCCCTATTCCTCTAAATCTTGCCAACACTATTTGTCCTTCTTTCTGTGGACTTATTTGCCTGGCTCAGTTACGCTACTTTGTAATGTATTTCTCAAAGTGAATGTCTATCAATTAGGGAAAGCTTAAACAAAAATAATGTCATGTGAACACAGCGCGTTATTGTTCAGGAAGAAACAATGCCATCTGCTCAATTCAGAGATGGGAACAAGGGAAGATTTGTGTGAACTGACACAAAGTTGGGTGAAAAGAACCAAAAGAGCAGCATATACAATAAGTAGAATAACGTAAATCAAAAGATCAATTTTAAAGGAATCCAAACTGAATAGCTGAGAAGTCAATAAGGGTTCCAAAGAGCAGGGAATGAAACAGCAGAGAAGGGAGGGGAATACAAGGTCAGAAAGGTGCGTTAGTTTTCAGGTACAGTCATCGGCTGGGCATTTTTGATTAATGGTTCTCCTTTGTTACAAGGGAGGGATGGGAAGAAACAAAGGTAAAAGGAATGAGCATTTATATAGTGCCTAATGTATAACACGCACTAGGCTAAGATTGTGGTATAAAGACAAATGGCTTCAAGAAAGCTTATTTATAAAATATGGCATAAAAGTGTTGCAAATCAAATAATGATGGTTTTCTTAAGTTTGTCTCCTAGACCTAACGGAAATGTGTTGGAGCTTCCTCCTTCCTGCTCTTCTAAGTATCTTGGTGTTATAGCCTGGTCATTGACTCATTTATTCCTTTTTGGAAGGAAGCACTGTTCCCTAGGCTACAGCATTGGTCCAGAAATTGAACGGATTTTATTTCTCTTACCATGGACTAAACAGTTCATTCACCCTGATCTGCTTAGATTACACTTCCATATGATCAACTTCCTTAGGAATTCCTGCTTATACTTTTAGGAAAAGTATAGATTAGAAAAACTTCCTACTGTCCTTTTCCCTTCCATCATTACAACATCCTTGGGAATTGCAGCTACTGTGACTCCTATTTTACAGGTGAGTAATAAGAGCCAAGTTCCCCCACTTCCAAGGAGAGGGTTATCATTGGTCCACACAAACCTTTTGAGGCACCAGAATTTAAGCTAAGAATGAACAGTTGTAAACCATTCAGACTGCTTTGGACAAAAGCTAACATGAATATAAAGTGAAGCTTTGTTACTATCTAAAAAAATGTAGTCATTAACGAAATAACCCTTACTCATGGAATAAAATTTTTGAGGGAGAGAAGAGTGGAGAAGGCAAGTGGTTTACATGATTATCAGAAAAATCGATCAAGAAAGTCACCCTTTAATTAAAAAATATATCAAAACCTTTCTTGATAATGATCAACCTGTTACACTGGAGCAATTAAAGTAGTAATTTTATTTACTGAGTTACTGCCAAGTCCTATGATTTTTTTTTTTTTTGCAATACCCTTGTGATAACTCAATTGGAAATATATGGTAAATCACGGTAATGATGGTGCATTATCTTACAATAACTTGTGCCACAACCAATTGGGGAGTTTATCTTATGGGTCCATTATACAATCGAAAGTCCCGTTGACACCATTTTGTCACATCTTAGGAGTCTCTGAAGAGTTCCTTCTTTGAACTAGAGTAATTCAAGTCTATGCCTGCCATAACTCTGGTTATGTTGCACATTAAAGCTTATTGTGGATGGACACTTTTCTTTTTTTAAATTTAAAAAAGTTATAGCACAAACAAAAAGCAAAACATTTCCCCCAACTCGGCTTTTGATGGAG
Source organism: Notamacropus eugenii (assembly GCF_028372415.1). Lineage (NCBI taxonomy): Eukaryota > Metazoa > Chordata > Mammalia > Diprotodontia > Macropodidae > Notamacropus > Notamacropus eugenii. Next base: position 457,400,160 of record NC_092872.1, on the reverse strand, counting down.
TGCTCTTCTTTTCAAAGTGGGATCCTTTACTATCATATTTCCAGCTAGTGAGGGTCAATGTGCCATGGATAGAATACTGAGCCTGGGGTCTGGAAGATTGATCTTCCTGAGTTCAAATTTGGCCTCAGACCCTCACTAGCTATCTGACTCTGGCAAGTCATTTAACCCTGTTTGCCTCAGTTTCTTCATCTGTAACATGAACTGGAGAAGGGAATGACAAACTACTCCAGTATCTTTACCAAGAAAACTCCAAGTGAAGGCCCAAAGAATCAGACACAACTGAACAAGATGGAACACTGCTTGAAACTTTAAGGCAATAAAATTCATCATTTCCTGTAGAATATATTCCCTCCTTGAGGGAAGTGTCTATTATATTTTTCGTCTTTAAATTCTCAGCACATCATAGGTCCTGATTGTTAGATTTAATAACAAATCCAATTAGAGAGACTTAGTATGGGACACTTTGCTTGTCAAATGATGACATGGAAAGAGCATTGGAATGGGAAAAAAAAAATCCAGAGACCAGGACCCTAATCCCATCTATACCATCAATAAACATTACTACCTCAGGCAAACTATTGTCTCTGTTTTAGGGTCAATTTCCTCATCCCTCAAAAAAGGGAATTGAAATTAAATTATGTCTATTTCTCGATCTGTTCAAATGACTCTATCCTATGCCTCTATAAGACTTGCTTGGCCAAAGGCCTGACCAGAGTCCTGGTGACCTCCTGAACTTCTTTGAAATGCATGGTTCAATGCATGACATTCTTAAAAAGTGTTTGATTCTGTTAAGACAGCAAATGTTGTAAGAATATTAGTTAATAAATACTGTTTATGGAGAAAGCTGGAGGACATCAACTTCACACTCTTCCCTAGATGCTGCCATCTGTAGGACTTAGTAGACCAGTGGCTTGACCCAGTATGGAATTTTCTTTATTTAATAAGCTCAATAAATAGGAAGTATTTCATGTATGCATGATCCCATTTTAGCTGCAATACCTATAGCTCATTTTCTCTAGTGGCCTTCTCTGAAAAAATCTTTCTTAGTTTCTCTAAAGTAGTGAAGTATTTAACTTCATGTCATTCTTTTAAGTGGGTCAACATTCATTTGAATAGGATTTATTTCTTGCAAAATCATAAGGCAGACACCATCTAACAAGTTACCTAGAATCTATTAGACATGAAATCACTATAGTTATAATGCACAATTTAGACCTATAAGCAAATTTGTTGCGTGTTGGTCTGATTGGGGCTTGTTTCTTTTTTTGGTTAAGTAACGAACGCTGTAGAATTTAACATTCCTCATCTCAGGGAAACATAATGTCAAGGTCAGCGCCCAGCTTCAATAATTAGCTCACCTCAGGTTCATCTTAACATGGAACCATAGAATCACAAAATCTCAGAGTTGGAAAGAAACTCAGAGGACATCTGGTCCAAAACTGTTTCATTCATGCTCCCATATCTCCAGTTATTCGCACAGTGCCTGGCATATGGTAGGTGCTTAATAAGTACTTGTTGATTGATTAATTGCTTGATTGACTCTACTTGAAGCATGAAATTTCTCTCCAACATGCCCAAGATTCTTTCTAGTCCCTTTTACTGGAATTTACATGGTTTTTAAACCCTAATTTTCTTATTTTATAATATATATATATATATATATAGCATATAACAAAATGTATTTTATATATGAAAATTCTGTAAGTTGCTCTCATTTCTTTGGAGAATAGGAGTTGATATAAATCATCAAGGAAAAGGGAATAAAGAAATAAAAATGGAGGAGCCCCACTCAGAACATAGTACTGGGATGACTAAATGTTGAGCTTTGTTGGGATACTCTCTCCTGCTGGTACTCCATTCTAATAGTTAAGGACAGGAAAATGATACTTCACGCATCTTCCTTTTAGTGCCCTGGAGTTAAATATAACAGGGTTGAACAGGGTATGGGCAAAGCTGCCCTTCCTGATTACAGTTGACCCTGTGTGCTAGCTCAGCACTTGTGAATTTGGGTGTGAGACAGTCTGTGGCTGCTTTCCTACCAGGTATGAATCAACAAAAAGACTCAAGTTTTGAGATAAAAATCCTCTTATTAGACACTCCTCCCTGCCCCATCTATCCTTTCCTCTGACTCCTGTATGACATGGAGCTACGCCATTTTTAAAGGGCCATTATGGCCTCAAGTTCTCCCTACTCATGTGGCCATTAAGGGAATTGTTTCATCACCTCAATGTACAAGAGTCCTTCAGATCCAGTCACACATGGAAAGAAACAACACTGCCTCCTCTTACTCAAAGTGACTAAGTTCAAAAGATGGACAAAATGGTCTCACTGATAGCCAATCATTCTTGTCGCCCCCCTCCCCCTTTGTTTTTTTACAGTTAGGTGGCACAGTAAGATAGGGTATTGGATCAGGAATTAGGTGAATCTGAGTTCAGATCCAGCCTCAGATGTTTACTAGCTATGTGACCTTGGACAAGTCACTCAATGTCAGTCTGCCTCAATTTTCTTATCTGTAAAATGAGGGTAATGAGAGCACCTACTTTCAAGGGTTGCTGAGTGAATCAAGTGAGATACTTGCAAAGCACTTTGCAAACCTTAGAGCAGTATAAAATGCCACCATTATTATCACCATCATCACACAAAGGCAACTAATGTACTTTGTTACATAAAGTCCCCATTTTTCTCTGGTCACCTCAGAATATATACTAAGGCTTGAACACTTGGTTCAGTCTGTTTGGCTTAATTTAGTTCTTTCCAGTCTCAATGACTGTAGATTTATAGCATCAGCACTTCAGGTGTTATCTGTGGATAGGGTTAAAGTTGGCCATTAGATGGTTGCTATATTTCTCCACCTTGTTTTTTTATTGAACCATTTAGCCAAGGCCAACCTTGACCAGTTCAGATCTCTCTCTAGTTAATGAAGAACCAGGGCTGTAGTTTTTCTCTCAACTTTATCTTGCCAGAAAAACAAAGTCCCCAAATGCATCCTTCTGCCTGGGGAAAGTCTAAAAGCGGTGTCTGTCAGGACCTATTTTTAGTGCTTTACAATTCTTCTTTCCTTCTTCTCCAGTCCCTCAGGACTTTTAGATTTACTATTTAAATATTTATAAACTGTTACAATTATTTATTAAAAGGTTTATGTTGTTATTATATTTAGTGTGGAATATGCATTTCTTCCTCCAAAAATAACAGGACTTTCCATTAAACGACTTGTGTTAATGATGCAATAAATTTTCTGTTAAAGGAATGGAGAAAGTTTTACTCTCTCATGACATCTCTAAGTACCTTTATTTAAAAGTAGAGGACCTACCTCACTGGAAAGAATTCTTCTGACTTCCCAAATGCAATTCTAGGAAGCTTCCTGAAATCTATGGTGTTTTCAAAGAAGAAAAAAATTCTGAAATCCTAATTTAGCCTAATTCCTTGCAGAGAGGAGAAGGGAAACTGCAGAGAGGGGAAGGGAAAACTAGTCCCATTTAAGATATAATATGGGTTTCATTCAGTATCCTTTACTCCACACCTGAGGATCCTTCTTATACCTTGTTCTCTCTCTTTTTTTAAGTCTCTAATGAAGAGGGGGCCCTAATTTTTTCAATGGCCATTCCACTGATACTCTTGAGCTTATCCTCTCCTGTTTCCACTGGGAGAATGTCCCACTTAATTCCCCCCACCTTTTTTACCTCCAATCTATCTTTATGAACTGTCTCCTTCCCCTACTATCTACAAACATCTCTGGGTCTCTTGCACCTTAAAAAATAACAACAACAACCTTATTTCTCCTTGCCATTACATCAAACTATTGTCTTTATATCATCTTCCTTTCGTAGTCAAACTCCTAGGAAGAGCCATCTACACCTATTATCTGTTTATTATCTACCTCCCCTTTACACATTTCTTAACCCTTCCAATCTGCCTTCCAACCCATCACCTGACTAAAGCTGTTCTGTTCAAGTTTACCAATAATTCCTTAGTATAACTATGAATTCAATGACCTCCTCTTAGTCCTCATTCTATTTGATCTCTCTAAAGTTTTTGACACTATTGACCACCTATCTTTTAGTCATATCTTGGCTTCAATAATGCTGTTTTCCCTTGGTCTCATACTATTATAATCATTCCCTGTCTTGATTGATAGGGATTGATAGGGAATGATTTTCTGAATCATCATGCTATTTTCCTTCTCCTTCCATGAAACATGGATATCTCATAATGTACTTTCCTGGGTCCTTTTCCCTTTTTTCTCTAAAACTTCTTTTTTTGTCAATCTCATCAAACCTAGTGGGTTCAATTAGCATCGCTTTATAGATGACTTTCAAATATATGTATAGTATATAATAAAAGCAGATTTAATCTCTTCTCTACACATCTCATTTTACTGACAACTCTAACTAAATATCTTATAGACAGAGAAAATCACACAATTGTCCTGACTGGGTCCAATACAAATTTATGTTACACAATCACAACTAGACCCTCACTGTTAGGCAATCCTACTATACCTCCCATATTAACTGATTATCCTAGTCTCTACAGTGACTGTTCCAACCTTTCCATCTTTCCTCAAGTCTCCCATGACTCCCCTTGCCACCACTCTTTTATCTGAGAATCTCACTTCATATTTCACAGAAAAGAAATATTGAGACAATTCAATGTGAGCTCCTTCTTCCTCATCGCTTATGACTCAGATATCTTCTGCTACCATTTCTTCTTTCACCCAGTCTCACAAGATAAAATGGCCTTATGCCTTACCAAGGCTAATCCCTCTTACTTGTTCAAATGATCTTCCATCTCTTCTTCTTCAACAGACTTCACTCTCTGTCATCTCTATGCAATCATTTATATTCAATCTTTCTCTGACTGCTGGTTCATTCCCTTCTGCCTACAAACATGTGCATGTCTCCCCCTATAATGAAAAAAAAAAAAACAAAAAACAGCCCTCACTTAATCCTGTCCGTTAACTATAGTCCTGTATGTTTTCTGTCCTTAGTAACTAAACTCCTTGAAATCGCTATCTACAGTAACTGCCTCATTTTCTCTCCTGCCATGCTCTTCTTAATCTCTTAGAACTTGGCTTCCAATTTGATTTCACCAAAACTGCTCTCTCCTGTTACTAATGATCTCTTAGTTGCCACATCCAATGGTCTTTTCTCTCTCATTCTCCTTGACCTCTCAGCAGACTTTGACACGGTTGATTTTTCTCTTTCCTTCATGATATTCTCTTCTCTTTAATTCTTTAAATTTAATTTAATTCTTTAAATTCTTTAATTCTCCTAATTCTCTTACAACCTGCCTGGTCTCTCCTTTCCTACCTCCTATGCTAGCTCCTCTGGCAAATCATGTCCTCTAACTGTGGTACCACTCAGGGTTTTGTCCTGGGCCCTCTTTTGTCCTCCCTCTATACTACACTTGGTGGTCTCATCAGTTCCCAAGGATTTAATCACCATCATTATGTTAATAATTCTTAAGTCTACCTATTGTGCCCCAATCTCTCTGCAATATCTTTTAAAAATACTCCTTCTGTCTTCTGACACATCCACCTCTTTAGTGTAGGTCCTTGTCACCTCACACCTGGACTATTGCAATAGTCCGTTGGTGGGTCTGCCTGTGTCAAGTCTCTCCTCACTCCAATCCTTCCTCCATTCAACTGCTGAAGTAATTTTCTGAAAGCAGGGATCTGATGAAGTCACCCTATTCTAGTGGCTTCCCATTGCCTCGAGGATCAAATACAAAATGCTCTGTTTGACATTCAAAGCCCTTTATAATCCAGACCCCTGCTCCCTTTTCAGGCTTCTTAACATCTTACTCCCTGCCAATAGTCTTTGATCCAGTGGCACTAGCCTCCTGACCCTGAATAAGACAGTCTATCTTTTAGCCCCAGGCAATTTTCTCTAGACTTCTCCCAGGCCTGGAATGCCCTCCTTTGTCTCCAGCTACTCACCTTCCTAGCCTCTTTTATGTCCCAACTAAAACTCCTTCTTCTACTGGAAATCTCTCTGAAACTCTCTTAATTCTAGGTTCTTCACTATATTAATTACTTCCTATTTATCCTGTATTTAATTTGCTTTGTTATTCTGCATGCAGTTGACTTGTTGTCTTCTCTATTAGATGGTAAACTCCTGTCTTTTGCCTCTTTTTGTATCCCTAATGCTTAGTACACTGTAACACATTATAAATGTTTATTGATTGATTTTTGTACTTTGGACCAACTTAATCCTAACAAAATTTAACTCATTTGTTGTATCATTTTCCAATAGCTAGAAAAATCTGCCTTGATTTTTTGAAAAATATATTTTCAATCTATTTTTATTATGGCAATTATGATGACAGGTTATCTGGAGTAAGTATCACAGTTCCAGGCATATAGAAAGGAAATCCATTTCAGTGGACAATGCCTCACACCAATAACTGGGAGATCTGAGTTTGAATCCTGGTTCTATCACATAATATCAGCTACTCATCTAACCAAACTGGTCCTTAGTTTTTTCATCTATCCAATAAGGGTATTAATACAATCATAGAATTTTTGTGTTGGAAGGAATATGAGATATAATCCTAATCTATTTCCTTTCTTCACAAGTGGGAAAACTGAAGCTCAGAGAGACATAACGATTTTTTCAGGTTCACACTGTCTAGCTGGGGATGATTTTAAGATATTCTGCCTTTCAGTCTAGAGCATTCTACATCATATCCTAGTGCTTTGTGAGATGCATTCTACCTGACTAACAGGGTGGTTTTGAGACTCAAGCAAAAAAAAGTATGTAGAAGCACTTTGAATAGTAGAAAATGCTATGTGTATATTAATGTAAGGCGTCAGTATACCTCTGTTATTGTAATGAACAGCACTAGTACCTTGGTGTACTAGGTAGAATGTAGACCTCTGGACATAGGAGGATCTGAGTTCAAATTCTACCTTAGGCATGACTAGCTATATTGAGCAAGCTACTTGCTTCTTTCAAATTCAATTTTCTCATTTGTAAAATGAGGATAATATTAGCACCTAAATCTTGGAGCTGTTGTGAGGACCAAATGAGATCGTATATCTGTAAAACCTGATTATGGTACAGAGGCTACAAAGGGATCTATCCAGTATCTGGGCTGTGTAGGGGTTTCATCACTGTCCCCCAAGCAACTGAGACATCTCCTCTTTCTCTAGATTTGGTTTACTCACAATAAGTCAAAGTTCCTAGAGACAGGTCATCACCACATGATTACATTCAAAATCTCTCAAAATCCTTGAGATAACACTGTTGAGGGGAAATTTGTTGTTGCTCCATCATTTTTCAGTCATTCCCAGCTCTTCGTGACTCTATTCGGTGTTTTCTTGGCAAAGATACTGGAATGGTTTGCCATTTCCTTCTCCAGTTCATTTTATAGCAAACAGGGTTAAGTGACTTGGCCAGGGTCACATGGTTAGTAAGAGTCTAAAGCAGGTTAGAACCCAGGAAGATCAATTTTCCTAACTCCAGGTCTGATGCTCTGTGCACTAAGGCACCACCTACCAATCCTATATTGAGAGGAAATACACTTCTTCTACTCAGCATTCTAGTTCTTGAGCCCCCTGTCCAATGTGTTTTCTATCTATACAACCAGCAACTCACAAAGTGACACTTTTAGACCTTAAATATTATTATTAATAATAATGCAAATGAAAAGGTTACAGATAATACAAGCATATGCATAAATAATAAAATCTATTACAACTCATATATATACATACATATGTACACACACACACACACACACCCTGATCATGCTCTCCCAAAATATCAATATCTGTAGTAATGAGCAGGAACATACTTGGTTGGTTGGTTGGTTGTTGTCCTTCTGGCCACCATGTGATCACTTGCCTCATGCAAGTTCTCCATTAAATAGTCTTTTTGGCAAGCATACATTCTGCATTTGAACATTGTGGCCAGCCCATCGGAGTTGCACTCTCTGAAGCATCAATTGAATATTTGGCAGTTTAGTTCAAGCAAGGACTTCAGTGTCTGGTACCTGCTCATGTCAGATGATCCTCAGAATCTTCCTAAGACAGTTCAAATGGAAACGATTCAGTGTCCTGGCATGCTGCTGGTAGACTGTCCATATTTCACAAGCATATAACAACGAGGTCAGCACAATGGCTCTGTAGACCTTCAATTTGCTAGTCAGTCTAACAAGGGACACATTTAAAGGAACTTGGAAGGAAAGTATGGGAGGGAAGAAAACTGATGTGCTTAGAACTGTCCACAACTCTGGACTTCAGGACTCTGTGTTATTGGTCCATGCAGGAACATCCACATCCCTTGAAACTGATTCTCTGCCCAATCCTTGAATGTTGGTATTCATCACACTTCAGTTAAGGAAATCTCTTCTCTTGTCTCTTCAAACATAGGCTATTTCAACTAACCATCAATCTCAAAACAAAACAAAAAAAAAGGTGTTTAGAAAGTGTTAGCACTTAATATGAATATAGATTTTCTTTAAAATAGAGATGTTCAAAGCTCATCAGACTGGTGCTGTCAGGGTAGCAGTGAGCAGATAGAGTGCTGGATCTGGAGCTAAGAAGACTTGAGTTCAAATCTGCCTCAGACACTTATTAGCAGTATGACCCTAGGCAAGAAATTTAACCTCTGTGTGCCTGAGTTTCCTTATCTGGAAAATGGGGATAAAAAGAGCACCTACTTCCCAGGGTTGTTGGAAGGATCAAAGGAGAGACTATTTTTAAAGCACTTAGGACGGTGCTTGCTCATAGTAGAGACTAAACGCATGCTTGTATCTTTCCTTCCTTCAGAAGACCAGCCCAACCAGTTTCTTTGTCCAATAAGAACAAAAATCACCGCAACACAGTTTGGGCTGACTGTAAGCCAACTTGTCCCAAAATACCTGCAAAGCCCCAACTTTGTCTTTGCATAGGAGAGATGGCTGCAGACAGGAACAAGGCGTTATGAGAAGTTTCACCTCTCTCCAAACCTGGGTGTCGTATAAGGGAAAGAAACATCACTGGAGCTCTTGGCCAGTTCTCTCTCTAACCAATCAGAAGCCTTCTAATGGTTAACTTTGACTGTCAGAGCTCTTACAGAACAACTTTTTTTAATCCTACTTTCTATTTTTTAACTATTTTATTTATTTTCAGTTTTCTACAGTCCCTTCCATATATCTTAGATTATTTTCCCCCTCCCTCCCTCCTCTTTCTCCCTTCTGCTCACCGAGAAGGCATGCGCTTTTCCTGATCTTAGTCTCTCCTTTCTTTAATGGGAGGTGGGTAGGATATTTTACCAAGGTTCTCCAGAATCATACCTGGCCATTACATTGATCAGAGTTCTTGCTTTTCCTGGTTGTTTGTTATTACAATATTGTCTTGCTCACCTCACTCTGCATCAGTTCGTGCAAGTCATCCTAGCTATCTCTAAAAACATCATCTCCTTATATCACATTCATATACCATAACTTGTTCAGTTAGTCCCAAATTAATGGGCACACCCCAAGTTCCCAGTTCTTTGCCACCACAAAAAGAACTGCTATAAATATTTTTGTACACGTGGGTCTTTTCACTCTTTCTTCTATTTCTGTAAGGTGTAGACCTAGCAGTCATGCTGGATCAGAAGATATGTGGTTTGGTAACTCTTTGCTCATAGTTACAAATTGCCATGCAGAATGGCGAGACAAATTTGACACTCCACCAAAAGTGTATTGAAGTTTTCGTTTTCTCATGACCCCTTCACCTGTCATTTTCATTTTTTGTCAACTTTGCCAGTCTAATGGATATAAAGTGGAACCTCAGAGTTTTTTAAATTTGCATTTCTCTAATTATTAGTAATATGGAACATTTTTTCATATGGCTATTGATAGCATTGATTTCTTCCATGCAAAACTGTTGTTTCCTATTAGTTAAGCATTTATCAATTAGGGAATGGCTCTCAATAGTCCTTTTATAAATTGCACCAGAGTCTCTAAGTGTTTATATGATTTCTCATTATTTGTAGTTTCACCTTCTTTACTCATAAAATATTTATATGCAAATTTGCTGACATACCATAATGCTTTGCAGCTCTGAAGTCTTTAATACAGTCCTCCATCTCTTTGGTGTCCTTGAAATTGCTTCTCTATACTAATATTTCTCTAGTCTTTGGTAAATAAAAGATCTTTCTCTGATACTTTATAATATTAGGTTGCTTTCACATAAGCAAGATGCTATTCTATATTGTTCACAAAGCGATTTACGTCTTTATGTTTTATACCACAGATCTTTTTCTCACTAAAGCCGACCTGAAAGTTGTTTCTTTACACACATATACACACACACAGAGTTATTAAATCAAAATTTTTTCTAGTCTCATTAGGTATCAAAATGTTCACTGATAAAAGGCACTATTTTGCATTTGTAAAGTTAAAATTAAGGTAAACTGAGGCACAAAGTTCCAAAATTAATTAATTTATTAGTAAAATGCAAATTTACCAATAAATTATTCCTCTTCCTAAGCAAAGTTAAGAACACAAATGAGGGAGACAACTCTCTTTTATAGTTTTAGAACAAAGAATAGAACTTTGGAGGTGAGGAACAAGTTATGATTAATTAAAAGACCTTAACATCATGAATGATGTAATCAATATGATTGGTTACATAATTGAAGCATGGGGAGACAATATGATTGGTTGGAAGTTGGAAATGAGGGGCTAGCAACAGCCCCCTTCTTCTCTCCTGTGCTAAGAAATACTAATTGTTTGAGTACATCTAAAAGGTTTGAGATAGTGGACCAGACTTCTTTGCATAACAAACCAAGCATCCTTGAAGGAAAAATTGGTGGTGGGTTGGGTGGTCTATCTAGACCAGATTCCCTGATGTCCACCAGGATCTCTCAAGGATAATAGATTTCTTTAAGGCAAAAAATAGAACAGTGATTAGCAGAAGTGGATATCTAAACCTAACTTCTTACAGGCCAGTTAATTTCCCTTTTTTCCCTTAATATGACTTTATTTTCCCCTCGCTTACATGTAAAGGTAGTTTCCAACTTTCAATTTTCTAAAATTTTGACTTCCAAATTTTTCTCCCTCCCTCCATAATCTGATATAGGTTATACATGTACAATCATGTTAAACATATTTCCACATTAGTCATGCTATGAAAGAAGAATCAGAACAAAAGGGAAAGACCATGAGAAAGAAAAAAAGCCAAAAAAGTGAAAAGAGTATGCTTCGATCTGCATTCAAACTCTATACATAGTTCTTTCTCTGGAGAGCCAGCATTTTCCATTATGAGTCTTTTGGACTTGTATTGGATCATTGAGAAGAGCTAAGTGTATCACAGTTAATCATTATTCAGTGTTGCTATATACAATGTTCTGCTTCTGCTCACTTCATTCAGCATCAGTTTACATAAGGCTTTCCAGGTTTTTCTGAAATCTACCTATTCGTCATTTCTTATAGAACAATAGTCTTCCATTACATTCATATATCACAACTTGTTCAGCCATTCCCCAATTGTTGGGTATCCACTCACTTTCCAGTTCTTTTTCACCACAGAAAGACCTGCTATAAATAGTTTTGGTACATGTGGGTCCTTTCCCCCTTTTTTCTGATCTCTTTGGGATACAGACCTAAAATTGTGGTATGCACAGTTTTATAGCCCTTTGGGCATAGTTCCAAATTGCTCTCCAGAATGTTGGATCAGTTCACAGCTCTACCAACATTGAATTTTCCTACATCCCTTCAATCATTTTTCATTTTCCTTTTCTATTATGGTAGGCGATCTGATGACCGTGGGGTGGTGCCTCAGCATTATTTTAATGGGTATTTTTCTAATTTTTTAATGATTTAGAGCTTTTTTGCATACGATTATTGATAGCTTAGATTTCTTTTTCTAAAAACTACCTATTCATATCCTTTGACCAGTTATCAATTGGGGAATGGCTTTTATTTTTATAAATTTGACTCATAGAACTATTTTTTTAAAGGGACCATATAGCTGTCATATGAGTGTTTCCCCAAATTCAATATGCTGCAAGCTATTGTTATTTTAATGTGTTGGCCTTAATCTCTGAAAGACCTTGGTTCTAGTCTCATCTCAGATGTACCCTAGTAGTGTGACCTTTTGCAAGTCCCTTAACCTCTCAGTGGCCTAGATAACTCTCTAAGACTTTAAATTGCAGCTGTTTCTCATCTGTATTGTTACAAAGAGTTTCATCACCAGGAATTCCCCATACTAACAAGGTCAAAGATCCAGCTTCTTTTTCCTTTTCAATAGTAGTCGATAAAAACTATTGGAGTTGAATAAAATGTTTTTCCTTCCATCTCATCCTTTTTATCCAATGGAAGGAGCATTCACTATGGCATCAGAGGATATAGGTTCAAATCCTACCTGACACTTATTATTTTGTGTGACCTTGAGTAATCCATTTGGCCTCCACTTGTACAATGAAAGGGTTGAGCTAATTGATCTCTGGTTCCTTCCAACTCTAAGTCTATGGTCCTGTGATTCTATGACCAATTCTTATACTTTGGCTTTGCTCTCAGTGTTCTGCAATGCTATTTTTCTCTTTTTCATATTTGAAATAAAGAAAGAAATTTTTGTTTATCAAAATCCATCTAGGATGTAGTATTGAGAATTGATTCAAAGACATGTTTTTTAATGTATTAGAAATTTTATGAGATATCAGTGTAGTGAAAAGAGCCACAGGCTGGCATCCAGAAGGTCTAATACTAACTAGTTGTGCATTATTGGACAAGTTACTTCCTTTCTCTAGGCTTATTTTCCTTACCTGTCAAATGAGAAGATTGGACAAGGTAATCTCTAAGGCCCCATATAGCTCTTACTCTGATGGATTTATGATATCATATGTAGTCCCTCTGTTGCAGAGTATGATCCTTCTGCATCTCAACATACACTATTCTTGTCCATATCTTTTCTTAAATCATTTCTAGGGAATTTGCTCAACCCTCTGGAGGCCTTCCTCTACTTCTTTAAATATTTTGTTACTATCAGAGTGATATTTTGACTACCTATGTATTTTCTCTGATTTTAAAAAGTCCAATTTAATTTTTTAAAATTAGCAAACTTTATTCTCTCTTCCCCTCATCATTAAAAAGAAAGAAAGAAATATGGATAGAGATAAAGGGAGAGAGAAAAGAGGGATGAATGGAGGGAAAGAAGGAAGAAAGAGAAGGAAGGAGGATGAAAGGAGGGAAGAAGCAAGGTAGTCAAGCAAATTAAATTCTCACAGAGTTCCCAGACATTCCCACAATAGCCATGTCCAAAAATATTTGTAAATTTGAACCCTGAACCCTGAATCTATCACCCATTTGTCACAAAATAAATAGCAAGCTTCATCATCAGTCCTCTGGAATCACAATTGGTCACTGTAATGATCAGAATTCTTGCCTCTTTCAAGGCTGATTGTCTTTACAATGTTGATGTTAGAATAGAAAGTGATCTTTTGTTTCTACTTATGTCACTATGTATTAGCGCACACAAATCTTCCCAGGTTTCTCTAAAACTGTTTCTTTTATCATTTCTTTGGCACAACAGTATCCCCTCATGCTTGATGCATAGCCAGTCCATTTCTTTTTAGGATCACAGAATTATAGACCTAAAACTAGAAGAGATCTTAAGAGATCATCTAGTCTCATCTCATTTTACAGATTAGGAAACTGAGGCCCAGAAAGGCTAAGGAACTTGCCAAGCGTCACATGAATAGAAGGTGTCAGAAGCATGATTTGAATCCAGATCTTCTCAGTCCAGAATCAAGACTCTGTGTGATAACATGTCTTTGATGTCCTTTCTCATGTATATTGCCATTTGTTATATGAAGTAGCCTAGTGGCAACTCTTAGGCACCTTTACATTTTCTCTTGCAGTTTCCATTCTACTAAGAAGTTAGTGTTTTATGATTTGCAGCTATCTAGCACTTTGGGATTATATGTGTGTGTATGTATGTTTGTATATATGTATATGTATGTGTATATGTATATATGTGTTATATATACATACATACATACCCATTTATATGTATAAATGCTTTTTTAGCTTGTGATCTTTGAAAATACCAAGCAGTATCCGAAACACAACCCAGAACAACCCTGTCTTATATGTCTACCAACAGTAATCTCTCTTCTCTACCCACCTACAGTCCCTGCCCAAGATGTGTGTTCTGATGGACTAATTCACTGGGCTAGTTAGAGGTTCAAATCAGATAATGTATTTAAGGCAGTTTGCAAACTTGAAAGTGTTATATAAATGCCTTCTCCTCCTCCTCCTCATCATCATTCTGTGGTAACCAGTCCTCCAGTTTGGTAATGATTTCATTCCCTGAACCTTAACAATGCTAGGTACCAAGCCTAAGGGACAATTGACACACAGCTTGCAAGAGTATGTCTGGAATCTCAAACTTGTACTGGGTTCTTAGACTTCTCTGTAACAATCTGCCTTATTTATGCCTCCCACCATTGGTATTTCCCACCCAATGGTGTTTGCTCATTTAAATGTGCCTTCCTATGCAAATGTTGTTACATTTTCCAAATAAATCAACAAATATTTTTAATCATTTATTATGCTTTAGGCACTGAGGGAGAGATAAATCCAACCCATGTCCTGCCTGTAAGGAGCTTACAGTCTAGTAGGCAAAATATCTAACTAAGTTCATCAGAGTTACAGCAGTGGGGCTGCAATTGTTCAGAGGAAGGAGAGATCACTTTTCTCTGTAAGGAACAGAGTAAACTTTTTGGAGGAGGAGACTTTTGTGATTAGACTAGGCAAACATATGGGACTGCAATGGAGAAAGTAGGAGGACATTCTAGATACTGATACTGATGCAGTGGATAGAGTGGTGGGCCTGGAGTCAGGAAAACCTGAGTTCAAATCTAGCCTCAGACACTTATTAGTTGGGTGACCCTGGGCAAGTCACTTAACCTTGTTGGCCTTACTATCCTCATCTGTAAAATGAACTGGAGAAGGATATGGCAAATCACTCCTGTAGCCTTACCAAGAAAACTCCAGTGAGGTCACAAAGAGTTGGACATGACTGAAAAAAAATTGAGCAAAATGTAGGAAACACCATCATGTCTGTGTGATTTCTATTTGGGCTGGTACATCAAGCAGTCAGAAGATTTAGCAAAATAAAGCTCTCACACTAAGACAAAATGTTTAGAAATAGTTTCAAGCATCTTCCTGCTAACTCCTCTACATTTACATCACCAGGAAGGTCTTGACCTTTGTGAGTCCAAAAGAATTCACTCATAAGAAGACCACTGGAAGCCCATCCAAATTCTCATTCTCCTATTCTAGTACATAGTTGTTTGCCTGTTGTCTCTTCCATTAGACTGCGATCTCCTTAAAGGCAGAGACTGTCTTTTACTTTTCTTTGTATCTCTAGCATTTAATATAATAAATGGGTCGGGTTTTTTTCTTATTTTGACTGAAATCAAGAAAATTTCTAGGTCAGCAGAAGTAGAACCCAAAAGGACCTTGGGATTTTCCAGCTTAGCCATATGATTGGTAAGTTTCCATGCAGCAGTGAGTACGTTTTTCCTGCTTGGAGAGTTGGGGCACCTACTTCTTTATTTTTTACCAAATAACTGAATTATTAGTCACATTTCCTTTGCGTTTCTCCTGGTGCTCCCCAAGGTCTGCCGTTTTCTTTGCTGGAACAGTTGCCATTAAACATACTGTATGTCAATGCAGCAGTGAGCTGGTTAATTTTGACTGAATATTATGCTATATAACCACTTGGCATTTAACTTGAAAAATGGCTTTCTGCTTCACCTGTCAGCAGACCCAGTTCTCATCAAATAAGTGAGTGAGAAAAATTTTTAAATTTCAATTTCCTGATGCTATTAGACACTACTTCTTCCATACTTAAACAGTTTAGTGGGGCATGCATGTGTTTTGGAATTCAGGCCATGCATCACACTACATGCTATTACAATAGCTTTTTTGTTTAAAGGGTAAAGAGATGCATGGATCTTTATCTCGAGGTTAGGAAAATGTATTGCAGGAACATGGCCAATCAGGTTTCTGAATAACTTTGTAACATAGTACCATAACCCCGATGTAGTACAAGGAATTTAAACGACTCTTGTCGACTGGGCTCCTACTGACAAAAGAAAACCTTAAAAATAGAGTAAGTATACATCGTCATCCTGAATTGTACTTCAAGGGGGATCGATAACTTATGTTCACATTAATCTATTTTTACCCTTCCCTTTGTCAATTATAATCTGGTGAACCATGGCCAGGACTCACATTCATGAACTATATATGTTTAAGATTAAAATCCCAGCCTCTTCCACTTATTCTAAGAAGAGATCTTCCATTATTCATAGCTCAAACATCTTGATTAGAGTCATCTTATTTTGTTTATACATCCCCAAACAGCTAAGGAGATTAAATCCAAGTGGAAGAGAGATGACAATATTTGATTTTCATCTCTCATAACCATTACTGAATATCTATTTCATTTTATTCTGAATGCCCCCTCCACCTTAAATATATCCAGAAAGTGGACCACATTGGGCTCTTCTTCAGTTTCAAGTTTCTCTTGCTTTTCTACCCTGGGAATGAATTTTCCCTGGGGCTTGGGTAGAAGGACACAGGTATAGATATCACCTGACAGAATGGATGTACCAAAGAAATCCTTTCTTCAAAAAAAAGAGAGCTTTTTCCCTTGACCTAAGTCACCCACATGGAGCAGTAACATGATCCTTTTTTACAGATAAGGAAATGGAAGCTCAGAGAGGGAAAGGAGCTTTTACAAAGTTACACAGCTAGTTAGAGGCAAAGCCAGGGCAAGAATTCAGATCTCTCCATTCCTGGTTCAGTTGCTACTGTTTTTTACTCATTGCGCCCCACAGCTCTGACCAGGGCATCTGTAGAGGTTAAGCAAGATGTGCATGGAGAAGGTAATTAACAGCTCCCAATCTGAAATGGGGCTGAGCCTATGAGCACAAATTCCTGAAGTCATGAGTCTGTGACGACAGCTCTGAAAAGGATGTGTTTGGATCCAAGGCTGTCAGACTGAGCTCAGCAATCATTCCCATCTGAAACTGGAACCATATTACCCCCTAATTTGCTCCATATTCTGGCTGCAGTCAATGAGGCCACCAAGCTGCCTCAGACGTCTGGCCAACAGGAAATCCTTGAGTTCCACGTCCTTCCTGCAGAGTTCCAGCCCTGAAAGTTGGTGACTGTCCCTGGAGCAGGGGGAGGGTTTCCCAACAATCAATAAATGGATTAGTGGCCCCCAGGTGTTCTATCATTTGTCATCAGTGACTGGAATGGGTCGTGTTGCTTATTTTAACCAGAACTCTTGTGTTTCCATAATCACTAGTTCCCCTATAAAATACTTTTCTCAATTTCCAAAGAGAAGAGAGATTTTTTTTGTTATTTTACCATGGCAGACTATCTCATGGAGAGAGGATACTCATAGGTTCAGGATCCTTGTGACTGGTGCAGACTTCATGCCTGTCCCTCATCAGGCAAAGGCCTGGGACATTGGAAGTCAGTTGAGCTGTTCTTACCCTCTTATTTGAGCCCAGTATTTCATAATTCCCAGATGTGATAAAGCTCCCTACATGCAACGGTGCCACTTAGTGCCACTACATTTGTCTGCCTTGAATAGTGATTGGGCCACTCTGTAAAGTCAAGGGACAGTGACTTGGAAATTCTGCCTAGCACAGATACTGCAGTCAATAAATGTTTGTTGATTGATTGACTGATTGATTGAGTCTCGCTCCAGCACAGTCCACTGTACTACAGAATCTGTTAGAGGTTGAATCCCTTTTGGAAGCTAGCAGGGAACTCTGTCAAAGGAAATGCCAAAAGGATCTTATTGAAACCCCTTGTCAGTCATTTCCTAGTGCCAGCCAGGGATCCTGATAGCATTAAAGCCAGAATCCAGAGTATATCATATTTATTATAAATGTATATGTCATAAACTTAGGGGTCACTATTCTCTTCTGCAAGCCCAGGACAGTGACAGGACAGCCTTTGTCTGTATTCCCTATTATCCCTTCAATTCCACAAGCATTTATAAAGTACTAACTGTATGCAAGGCAGAGAGGCAAATAGCATAGTGGCTTCTGTGGCAAGAAGAAATGAGTTGAAGTACCACATCTGACTCTTACTGTAGGTGCGATCCTGGGCAAGTCACTTATCCACTTAGTGTCCTGGACAATTTTCTGAGACTATGAGTTGCAGAACAGGTGCTGACCTACTTTGGGAGTTCCCTAATTGAAGGTTATTTATGCCAGTGAAATAATAGGTTTGTCCTCTCTCAATATTCTAGATGCTAGAAATTCTCCCCTTATTCATTTTCTCTGTAGAGCCTCCATGGAAACCTGTTCTGATGCCTATTGTGAAATGGAGGTAAACTGGAATCCTCTAAAGCAGCCCAAACTTATTTGGCTTATTGCCCCCTTTTGAAAAAACATTAGTTATTCAGCTACCTCCTGGAAATCTACTTTCTTTAACCTTTTAATGGTTTTCTTAAAAAAATTTGCATCATTTCAAAAAAATGTAGTTTTTAAAAATGATACATATTAAATTTAATAATGTATTATAAAATTGTGGGTTTTTCCTGAATTAAAATTTTGATGAAGCAATATTGCATCATGTAACTACATAATATCATATTATAAACAAGTCATTACATGCAAGTATTCCTGCCGATGCATTCTGGACTTCCTGACAAAGCATGACAAGCTCACCTGCCAACACTTGCTTGTTAAGACCTGTTGGCAAACTTGATTGCTGATCAGTTACATCTTGCAATTTGTGTGTTTATTTGGAAAATAATGTAATCACTACAATTTTAACTCTTTTATGCAACAGATGAAACATGTATGAGTGGTTTTTAAAATTTTCTTCTCTTCTCTTCTTATGCTTACACAATCCTTTTATTTTTATTCAAATCCCCCCAATAGCACCTGAGGCTATTACCTTGACCCTGGATCATTCCAGCCCTCCTTCCCCAGGGAGCTATATTAACCATTTTGGGAACTTCTATGAAAACATATCTGTCTAGTAAATGCTCTGGTAAGTCCTATCAAGTTGGAAATGCTTTTGAGTGAGGACCCAAAGAGGAAATCTGATGAGATTCTAGAGAAGTTCATCAACAGGAAGATGATCAGGAAGTGATTTTCTTTCTTTTTTTTTTTTTCAATAGTATCTAATGAATACTAATTAGGAAGTCATTGAAATATTGCTGTCTTCACTGGTAGAGAGATCACCTACAGTGAAAAAAATCATAGATGACTGAAACATGTGCCAAGCACCAGACAAGTTACTGGGGAAGGTACACAGATAGCCAATATGTGGCCCTTGATCTCATGGATCCTACAATGGGGAACCATATTACTCACTCAAATATGAGATGTTATACAATAACTAAACTTTAGGCTATCTTAGCCCAGTAATAGCCTAAGAGAGGAACCATGTCATATGAAGATCTGAGACACAGTGGGAATAATTATAAGGTACTGGACTTTGAATTAGGATGGACCTGGGCTCCAATCTTGCCTCAGGCACTTGTTAACTATTTTACCACAGTCAAATCACTTAATCTCTTTGAATTTCAGTTTATCCATCTATAAAAATGTTGACAGTGATTACTGTTCCAGTCACTACAAGGTGATTGTGAGGGTCAAAGTTTTTAAAAGCAAAATATGCTGGAAAACTTGAAGTTCAATTTACATGGGAGCTATTATTATTGAGGAATAATAATAACTAACATTTAGATAGCAATTTAAGATTTATAAAGCTCTTTACACATACGATTTCAATTGATCCTTATAACAAACTTATGGGGTAGGTGCTATTAATATCCCTATTTTTTCAGATGAGGAACAGAGGCTAGAACTTGCCCAGAGTCGCAAAACTAAAAAGTATCTTAATCAGAATTTGAAATCAGCTCCATCTCTCTGCCTTGAGAGCATTTTTAGAGAGCAGGAATTTCAGTTCAATTCAATAAGTATTTATTATGCGCTGTGCTCTGTGGTAGGACACCAGGACAAAATAAAATAATCCCTTCCCTCAAGGAGCTTACAATCCAATGAGGGAATTGACATGCACATAGAAAATTCAAAACAAAACATATATCAAGTAATTTCCAAAGGGAAGGAGCATAGGTCTAATAGGAAAGGCAGTTTGTTAACAACCAGAGGGCAGGGAAGTAAGGTCAGAGGGGGATTGAAATGACATGGAAGAACCCTCTTTTAAATCAGACAGGAAATAAATCAGAAACCTGGGGACAGCCTCCTCCAACCTTGTCTCCAGAGTTCTTAGAAATGAAAGGGAGAAAGCAGCCGTGGAGGAGAGGTCAGGCTGAGGCCATGAGCCCTTGGAGCCACAGCTGAAGACTTAAGTCCAAGGTCTAGACAGTCCCAGGAGAGAATGTAAAATCTTGTAAAATACACAAAAGGATTGCTCTGGAATCCATAGTAGAAAACCACTGTGTGATGTACTCAGCCCCGAGGGATGGTGGGGGCAAATCTCCAGAATGTAACTTATATTGAGGAAACAGGTGCTGGAGGGGCGTCAGGAGACTCAGAGCTCCAGCCCTGCAGGGTGTTAGCTCCTTTCTCATGGTCCTTTCCCATTGCCAAGCTGGCTTGGAAATTCCTGGACAAGCTGTGCAAGGAGATCCAACGAAGGGGCGACTCTCACCTGGTGCTGGGCCACCTGGCTTCCTTATCCCGGGCTCCTCCATGAGAGCTGGCAGAGTCCATGGCCCAGTCCTTCCCTCCTCTCCATTCCCACCAAACCACTGCCGAAGGTCTCTGGACCACACGCTGATTTGCGAAACTGCCTCAAGGTTTGCCAGTGTCAAATGCTGTCTGTGATTTATCTCACACACCACACCTCATTTTTCCCCCCTGCCTCACGCTAATGTGCTGTCCTTCATATCTTTCTTTAATCATGAGAGAGTAATTGCAGATATTTAAACACTCTGGTTTCCAACAGGAATTTCCATATCAGGTTTTATAGGCATTTTATAACCGAACAAATAACAGTTTGGATGAAATTCTGGGAATTCTCCTCTTGCAGGATAATCATTATCCGGTTGCTTCCCTACTGCTTGCTTAATGCAGCTGTCCAAGTTTGGGATTTACTGGGGAGCCAATTTGTTTTAAGAAATTAACAAAACAAATACCTAAGCACTGCACTGAACATAAAGTTTTTATTCATTTTGGTGAAAGGGAAAAACAACGTTCTAGTACTCACAAAACAGCTCTTGGAAATCATTTTTATGAAATTGAATCTCTTGCCCAAAATGATTCTTTCATGCTAATCTCAATACAACATGGTGCTACAATAA
Organism: Notamacropus eugenii; assembly: GCF_028372415.1. Lineage (NCBI taxonomy): Eukaryota > Metazoa > Chordata > Mammalia > Diprotodontia > Macropodidae > Notamacropus > Notamacropus eugenii. The sequence continues at coordinate 457,378,874 of NC_092872.1, read as the reverse complement.
TTACTTCATTGTATTTATCTGTTAACTATTTCAACTTTGTGGAGCCTATATAATTGTAATGTCTCAGAGAAAGGTCTCTTGCTTTGTCCTCAGCTATGCAGGGGGCTCATGGGCTGTTCCCAAGACTAGATTCTTGAGTGGTGAAAGGAGGATGAAGAATGCCAAAAATTAAACAGAAGAATGCCCTCCCCAGATATTGAAGTGTTTTCTCTAAGGCACAGTCTGAAAATGAGAGCTGGAAGTATAAGGGACAGAAGAAAGGGAAGCTATTTCTGAGTTAGCTAGCTCTTGTAATGTTTTCTTGGAAATGACAACTTCCTATACCTATCTTTAAATCTGTAGGTTACATGGTCTTTCTTAAGAGAATAGACCTAGAGGTGGAAGGGACCTCAGAGATTAAACTCTTTTTCCTCATTTTACAGAGACCCAGGATGGTTAAGTTACTTGCCCAAGGTCACATTGATGTCAAAGGCAAGATTTGAGCCTAAGTCTTCTGACTTATGTCAATTTTTTCCCCTGTACTACATTCTATCACAAGTCTGCTCCAGGGATAGAAGAAAAAAAATTATAAAATTTTCACTTTTCAATCAGTGACAGTAGTCAGTCAGCTACTTTTTTTGGTCTCCATCAGTGGTCTTCAAAGGGAGTGTTGGGACATATGAGGGATGCTGCTGCTTTGGATAGTCTACTATTACAGGTAAAATTCAATTATAAATAATTTTAATATATATTTTTACTCATGTAACTTAAGTAATGAGGTAAGTACAGCATTCACACAATAAGTAAAACTTACCTTAACATCCAAGAACTAACTTCAAAGCATGTCAGAACTTGAACTCAGAAAGAATTTTAAAATGTCTGTTTAGGTCATAAGGAAATTGCCTACGTGCAGATTTCAGACTCTCCCATAGGGGAGATCAGTGTGTTGAAATTCCTCATGGCAAACAACACTGTTCTACCAATAAAAATGTTTGAGAACCATTGCTCAATTCGATGAAAGATAACCAATCTAAGGGTTTTCCTTCACTGAAGTGACTTAGATATTTTGGAGTTGAATAGATAGTGTTTCCACCCAGAGGTGAAGGCTACCTGATTTTAATATTGAAGTACCACTCACTTCTCTTCTACCTGTTGGCTGGGATTGACCTCAGATATTGCTAAAGGGAGGTATAATGAATGATTCACTGGAGAAATCATCCATAGGATCATGGAATTTGAGGGTTAAGAAGTCTCCTATTGCAGTAAAAAAAAAAAAAAAAAAAACCTGTTGGTCTATCTGAACATGCAAAAGGAAAAAGATCTAATGGTGGCAATAATAAAGATAATAATACACACTTGGCCATATAACACCTTACACTTTTCAAATTTCTTATCTATTACCCCAGTTGTTCTCTCCAGTACTTCCCTGAGGCAGGTTATTTTACAAAGGGGGAGATCATGGCCAAGAGTGAGGCAATGACTTTCCCATACATTGCCAGAGTCAAGATTAGAAACTAAGATGGAAACAAGGGACAGTAGAGTGTGCTGCCTCTTTCCTTTTGTAGAAAAGGAAGGATATGAGTGTGGAACATTTTACACATACACACACCCACCCACCCCGCCACACACACACACACACACTGCCAGTGTAGTTTCAAGCTATTAAAGTTTTAAACTGCACTAAGACTTTTGGAACATGAAGTATCACTTCTTTTTAAAAAACTTATTTTATTTTTAATTTATGGAATAAAACAAACATTTCCATACTATATTATAATTGAAAGATGATTGCACATGAAACTGCAAATCTACTATGTATAACTTCCTATTCCTTTTAAATAGATAATGAAGTTATCAACATAATCACTCTTTTAATGTATTAGTTTTCTTGATCTGCTTTTTTTTCCTTTGTGATTCTTGGTTATAAGGGAAAACTATTTGAGAATGGAGATAGGACATTTTTAGAAATATGACTGATGTAAAATAAAAGATATCAAAAAAATTGTAAAAGGGATGAAGGAGGAGAGAAACTCAGCTGAATTTGAGGTCAGAAGACCTGGATATTAATCCTAGCTTTGCCACTAGATATATAGATAGGTGGATAGATGGATAGATGGATAGATGGATAGATAGATGGACAGATAGATGGATGGATAGATGGATGGATGGATAGATGGATAGATGGATAGATGGATAGATAGATGGACAGATAGATGGATGGATAGATGGATGGATGGATAGATGGATAGATGGATAGATAGATGGACAGATAGATGGATGGATAGATGGATGGATGGATAGATGGATAGATGGATGGATAGATAGATTTGCTGTATATGTGATAGATACATAGTGTATATAGATTCAACATATATGTATATGTACATATATACATATGTAATTATATACACATATGTGTATGTGTATATCAAACTACTTGCTATATCTTATTGTCTCAACCTTCATAATCTCTCTCATATATATATATATGCATAGTTCTGACATTGTCACACACATACACACACACACATATACACACAAACACAAATTTCAATGGCTCCTTATTACTTCCAGGATCAAATATAAAATTCTTTGTTTGATATTGAAAACTCTTTACACTCTGGCCCCTTCTTTTTTCCAGACTTCTTATAATTTAGTCCCTCCCACCCATCCTACTTTGCAGATGGGCTGTTCTACTTGTTCTTTGTGCCTTCTTGCCTTTGCATTGGCTGTCCCCACTGCCTGGGTTACTCTCCTTTTCCTCCTCTGACTGTTCATGATCGAGTCCAAATCCTACATCCTAAAAAGTCCAGTCCACTTCTCCCTGTCCTGCTAGGAGCATCTTTTCCTCTTAGATCACTCTGTATCTACTGTATTTATCCTTTACGTACCTATTTATCATATTATCTCCTCCATTAGAAAGTAAGTTCCATGAAGACAGGAATTGTTTTTGCCTTTTTTTAAAATTCTCAGCTCATAATAAATTCTAAATAAATCCTTGCTGATTGATTGATTGTTATCTTGCTATATTGATGAGTCCAAGTCCCTCTGCACTCATCCAAATGAGAGTTCTCAGTGTAGCACTGTTTCTATTCCGAGTTACCAAATTGATTATTTCCATCGGTCAGCTTGTTCAAATAACTGGTTTGCCTGATATTTCCCACTGTGAATAGACTGATAGCTCTGATGTTGTCCAGATACAACTGATCTTTCCCATTGGGTCTGACCAAATCCTACAGAAGAAACTGTGAAGACTCAATCCAATTATCCACAGAACTGCCACATTGTCTGGATTGCTGTAGTGTATACACCTCCTGATCCTAATTTTTGTCTGTGGTCTGGGCTCAACCCTGCATGTCAAGGGCAATGAGAACAAATCTTCTTTTACACAGCACCTATATCTCTGTAATATGATCCTTACAGGTCCTTATAGAGTCTTTTCAGGCACTGTCAGGCACCTATGGCAAAGCAGTTTAGCTAGAGCTAGCCCTCCTCCTGCCAACATAATATGCACACACATACTTACAGTGTTTCTGATAATTCTTTGCTTTCTAACGAGGGTCTGCTGCTTCATTACATGGCAATAGGATATTTCACATCAGGTCAGGGGAGGAATTTGGTCCTCATGGGGCCTTAGAAATAGTTAAAGATACAATTGGTGGCAGCCAAGTCTCAGAAATTTCCTTATCCAGCAATACCTCATAATACCCTATGGTAGTCTTGGCCTTGCACCAGAATCATGGCAGAAGGAAGCTTAGCAACACTATTTATTTATTCATTTCTAAGTTGAAATTAGCAGGTTTTATTTACCACAACAATGCCCCCTCTCTCACAATCCCATGCAAAAGAGGTTTAAATTATCAGCTTTTACTGATCAGGATGCTGCGCTTTCTGACTAATATACTTTTATTTGTTCCTTTGCCCAGGATAAGGGTACCAAAATAAAACAAAAAACAAAAAAACAGAAAGTTAAAGCAAAATAGGAAAGCCCTGGGATCTCCTATACCTTGTAGAACTAAGCAGTACCATTGTTGACCCTGTTGCTGCCTTGCCTCACCTTCTATAACTTGATGTCCCAGGTGATAAAGCAAAATAGAAATTATAAGTCCTTTCAAAGTTACCTACCATGGAGAATTCTTATCTTCTTGCTATCCTCACCCCTCAGTGTTTTCAGTAGCAGACAATGGGATAGTGGGTGTGCTAACATTTCTAATGTAGTTTTGCAAAAGCAAACCCCAAATTAAAACCCTAACAGGTTGAATTCTCCCAGAGTGCCTCAGGTCAAGGTTGCAAAAGTTTTCAGAAGAACCATTATGGGCTTTTTGCCTCCTCTATAATTCCATTGTGGGGCTTTCAAAGTCACTTTATTTAAATCCCTGTCAGGAAGCCCTTAACAACAAGCCAGTTTTATTTACTGTCAACATAACCACTCTTTTGGTTAGCCCAGGTCTAAGCACCAGCAGGAAGGTAGGTACTGTATCTCATAAACTGGACATCCACATTTCTTTAAGAACAAAGAAAGATACTTCCTTTCCTTGGCATATGCGCATATTAAAAAATTTATTGGATCCATTTCAATATCCTTCCACTAATGGGCAGATTTTAAGACCTCCCTAAGTAGAGTAGTAGTAAATTTTGCTTCATATTTCACACAAATATTCAAAATAAAAATACCTTTTGATGGAGAGAGCTGAATCTCCTTGTAAGTACCTTCATTTTTTGGTAGCTTAGTTCACAGCCAAGGGAAAAAAAAGAAAGAGAGAAAGAAAGAAACGCATTGTACCAATCAGCTATCTAATGAGCCTCTAACTCTGTTTCCACCTTATCCCAAAGGTATAGGAAATAGCGCTGCTTTTTTAAAATATCAAGAAAACATCATTTGCTCTAAAATGTCCCTAAAAGCAGGTCTAAATTGCCAATAAAGGCCGGGTAATCGTATCAGCATGGATCAGAAAGCATTTCTCAGAACTGATGAAATAGTTTGCCTGTGCTCAAGAACTTGAAAGATACTGCAGAGACAGTACTTTGGAAATAACCCACCGTTGGTCTGGTGACTTGAATGTTTCTTTTAAGACAGGGCAATTTTCCATCCTGGACCCAGCATCACCCCTCATACTGTTCTAATTTGTTTAAACCTAATTCGTTCATAGCAAGTTAGATCGAAACCTGAGCAAACTCAGAGAAACTCTTTTTTTTAATTTGTTTCATTTTTTAAAAAGAAGCTCAGCTGGAAACTAAGATCTCTATGAGTGTCCATTTTTAGCCTAAGATTTTAGCTGGCCTCATGATTTCCCTTCTAGCCCAGGTTAAATGACCTTTCAATTAAAAAACCCAACCGTACCCTTTGGTGTGTCCTGATTCCAACAAATGAACCTTGGCCTTTCCACCTTAGCTACATAATCACCAAACACACATACAGTATAAATATTTAAGAAAAAGTAAATTCCATTAAGCTGCTATATGATAGATGCAGTGGTAGGTACTTATCTTTGAAATATTAAACTCTAGACATTTATATCCATACAAAAAAGAGTTTCCTGCCATTTGATGAGAATTATGTGCCTGGCACTAATAAAATATTAAACTCCAATTTAAAAGATAAGTATCTTATCCACTTTTTTAATAATAAAACATTTTACAGTGCACAGAAAAGCCAATATGCCCCCAACATTTCCATACAGTACTGTATTTACAAACTTTCATAAAAGTTTTGTGTCTGCATTTATCATTGGCTGCTGTGTTTTTTTTTTTATTTTTGAGTCCTGATTATTTCCCATAATGACATGGTATATTTCAATAATGCATGATGGAAGGTGTACAAACAGGCCTTATTTTTTAAAGAATTCTGGATTGTTTTGGTGAGTAGGGCCGCATGCCAGTTAATTAAGTGGAGGTGGCGACTAAGATTGCATTATCCTTTTCGATCCCCATTATATAAATTAATGTCAAACTGATGTAACGTTTCCTGTTTAAAATAACAGATACAAGTGTTAAAAATTACAGCCTAGAGTTTTCTTATTTGACATGCATTATTTTCAGCTGCAAATGTCAGTTTCTAACCTCTGCCAAGAATGCTGTGAAGAGGGCAATAAGTAATCAGTATGAGTTATCAAATTTAGTGTCTTTTGAAATTTGCACAATGCTACAAGGCAGGGTGGTGTTGGGGGTCATAAAATGGATATCTAGGAATTTATGGAGTCTCTGTTCCAAGAATACAGCAGTACAAAATAATGTAATAAGCAATGGAATCATGATTTCCCCTTTTAATAATGTACTCTTTGAGTGAAGCAAACTTCTCCACTGTTGATGGGAAATACTCTGCTCATTCATTCATTCAATGAACTGCTAGTGTTCCTACCATATACGAGGGCCTAGTTATATGGTTTACAAGTCTAGGTTGGTTAAGGATGTTGGATTTTTTGATCCCCCTTGAAATCTGGTGACCTTTTTGGAAAAGGAATACTAATCCAATGGTTTGAATCCAGTTAGTTACTAATCCAATGATTTGATTAGAAACATATAGTTTTGGTTCTGAACCCACAAAAGGCTGACTTTTCATTACAAAATGGCATTGGGTGTGCTATCTATTTCTCTGTGATGAGGAAGTTGCCTGTCAGAAGTTAAGGGAAGTTTGGCTCCAGCAGCAGAAATCAGATGGTATCAGTATGTATGTCCAAACTGCAAAGTCAGAAGGTGTAGATTCAAATCTAATCTCTGCTGTTTCACCTTGGCTTAGTCACTTAAATTCCCTGAGCCTCAATTTCCTCATTTGTAGAATGAATAAGTTGGATGTTAGAGTTGGAGATGGCCTCTGAGATTCTTTCTATCTCTATATCTTCAAATTCTGTCATGTCCTTTATTTTGATCAATGTCAATGGATGTCTTTGCCTATAAAAATAATAGTTGTGAATGATTGGTGTTAATAGGGAGGGAAGTATAAATAAAACTTCATTTCAGATAAACCAAAATCAGGGGAGGGGGGAATTTGTGTGTGGGGAAATGTAAATTCATTTTACTCTCTTGGTCAAGTAGACTGCTCAATGTTGAGGATTGAAATGCATATCCTGAAGCAAGCCTGAGTTTGAGTGATAAGTAAGGAATGTTGGCTTTGGAGAATAAGGAAACAGTGCAATGAGATTCATATAGGTGTGGATGCTTTAAGTCCTAGAAACATCAATGCGAAATCAAGAGGCTATCTATTGACACCTCAGCCTTGGTAAAACAAAGGATGATTTGGAACTGAATAACCATAGCCAATGTCTTAGGTGTTTGGGCCTAAGGAAGGGGTATAGCAAGATAAGAGCACATGTTTCATCTCTAAAGTAGCTATGAGAGTAATTCTGAGGGAGCATAGTGTAATGGAGAAAGCACTCAGTTTGGTGTCAAAAGATTTAGTTTCAAACGCCAGATCTGTTTCTGACTGGGTAATATTGCTCTGAGAATCAGTTGATCTAGACTCATCATGTAAATGATAGTCCAGTGACCTTGACTTTGATTTTTGGGAAATCCTAGCATGGGTTCGCTAAGAATTGTTTGGTGAACATCTAGAAAGGCAACCAGTGATTATAAAGAATCAGCATGACTTCATCAATAATACATCATGCCAAAGTAACGTCGTTTCCTTTTTTGATAAGGTTAGGGTTACTAAAATTAGTGAAGAAAGGGAATGATACGGAAGTAGTTTATACAGATTTTAGCAAAGAATTTGATAAATTATTTTATAATATTTTTGCAGAGAAGATGGAAAGATGTGGTGTAGATGATAGTACAATTTGATGGACTCAATCAATTGCATAGTGTAGTGCCAATGTGATACCCACAGTAGCTGCTATGGGTATGCAGGTATATTTCCAGGACAAAATTTGCAAAATACTCTCTTCCTCAAAGATGAAATTAAAATATTTATTCAGATACCAGAAAGCCACTTTCACCATGGTAACAAGGAAGTTTGTACACATTACCAATAAAGAGAACACGGCCATCCCCAAGCCTTGCTTCTGTCAGACCTCCCCACAAACAAGCTCCATTAAGCAAAATCACTCCCTCTCTCACTCATGCTAGCTACTCTGCCTCAGCTCTGCCTTCTCTCTCTCTCTCAGCTCTACCTCACTGTTCCTGCTGTACCCATTCAACAAGTTCCTCTCACCATGGGCTTCATGTGACTTAAGCTTTGGACTGAGCCAAAGCTCAAAGCAGGTCACATGGGCCTATTAAGGGGCAGGGAAGATCTTCAAATTCCCTTAACATTACAGTGGTTAATAATTCAATGTCAACATGGTAGAAGGTCTCCAGTGGAGTATCCCAGGAATCTCTACTTGTCCCTGTGGGTAAAGGCATAGATGGACATGTTCATCGATTTGTAGATGACAAAAAGCTGAGAGGGATGTAGCTAACACATTGCATTGCAGAGTCAGGATACTATGGACTATCACCCTGGGCTGAATCTAATAAGATGAAATCTAGCAGAGATAAATATAAAGTCTTACACTTGGGTTAAATCTCACAAGTAAAAGATAGGGGTGGATGTGGTTCAAAAAAGATCTTGGGATATTAGTAGACTACAAGTGCAGTATGAGCCAGTAGTATGATGTATTAAGTAAAGCTTGAACTGTTTTGAGAGATGTAGTGCAGAAATATAACTTCCAAGAACTGTTACTATTCATTCATTTCAGTCATGTCTGACTCTTCATGACCCCCATGTGGGATTTTCTTTTCAAAGATATTGGAGTGCTTTGCCATTTCCTTCTCCAGCTCATTTTACAGATGAGGAAACTGAGGCAAACAGGGTTAAATGACTTGCCCAGGGTCACAAAGCTAGAAGCCAGGTTTGAACTCTGGAAGATGAATCTTACTGACTCCAGGCCGGGTGTTCTATCCACAGTGCCACCTAGCTGCTACTTCTGGAAATAGCAGGGTGATAATTCCACTCTACTCTGCCTTGTGTTCAGTTCAGGCAGTTTTGTGGTGCAGTGGATATAGAGTGCTGGACCTGGAATCAGGAAGACTTGACTTCAGATCCAAACTCAGACACTGGGTAGCTGGATAACTTTGAGCGAGTTACTTACCTTCTGTTTGCCTCCATTTCCTTATCTGTAAAATGGGGATAACAATAGATAATAATGCACCAATCTCCCAGAATTGTTGTGAGGATGAAATGAGATAATATTTGTAAAGTGCTTAGCACAATAACTGGTACATAGTATGTGCTTAGTAAATATTTGTTTTTTTCCTTTCTGATGCCTCTGTTTAAGAAGGATATGGATAAACTGGGGAGTGTCAAAGGGAAGGTTTACAAGATAGTGAGGGACATTCGGTTCATCTCATATGACGATCATTTTAAAGAACTGGACATTCTTGGCCTTGGATAGAGAAGACTTGTAGAGCAAGATGGAGAAGGATATTGGGAGGAGGAAGATAGCTGTCCTCTGGAAGAGGTATTGGATTTGCCCTGTGTGGCCAAAAAGTGGGCAAAGCAGGAGCAGCGGATAAAAGTCATAAAGGAGTTAATTTAGGCTTAATGTTGGGCAAAATTTCGTAACTGAGATACACAAAAGGCTGGTTCAGGAGGTGGTAGGTTCTCACTCCTTGAAGGTCTTCCAGCAGATGTTGGATGACTACTCTTAGGACATGTTACAGTAGAAATCCCTTTTATATATGAGGGACACTCGATCTCGTTGAGATCCCTTTGAAATCGTAAACTTTGAGACAAAATATTTAAGGTCTCTTCTAGCTTTAAATCATATGGTCCTAAAATTCATTTTTGGCATCTTGTTCTGGGAGGTGATGATCATTGATGAAAAAATGGAAAGATGTAAGACCAGCTTTTGGGGAAGAGAAGTACAGGGAACTCTTGATCGTTAGTTTTAAAGTAATAGAGCATATTAGGTCTAAAGATCTCTTTTACTGTTTTCCATTGGACAAGGGTTCCAATGAAAGCATTTGAACTCTCATGTTTCACTTCATTCCAAGTGCTGTGGATTAGATGGGTATCTTTAAGATGTGGTAAGGGACCATCAATTACAATTTTACGTGAATTTTACAATATTCATCCACAAATATCTTCCAATTCCTCATTAGTTGCTGCCTGAATCTCTATTTCTCTTCCTGGAAATGTGTAGCAATGAATTTCCTTATTTCTGTAAATTACTTTAGAAACAATAGGCTGCAATTATCATAAGATTTGAAAAGCACCCGCTAATTGTGCCCAGGATAAACTACACTTAATATCTATGGTATCTATTATCAGCAAATCAGCGAGCTTTTCTGTATGCACACTAAATCCCTTCACAATAAATGTCGGTGGAATTGAATTGAATTGAAACTTCCAGCACTGGATAGAAATGATTTCTCAGTAAACAGCTCTTGCCAAAGACTTTAGGGAAACTGCATCCTGGGTGATGTCATATTCTCACAAGTGATTTTGAAAGTGGTTATGGGGGTGTGAGAGAAGAATTCCAGAAATCAGCAATCTTGGGCTACTTGAGACTTAGACAATTTTACAGGGTGATTTCTTCACCTTTTCCCCCAATAAGCATTTGGAGAATATTGAGGCAAGATTCAATTTAAGCCAATAAACATTTATTTAGCATTTAGTACAGGCAAGACAGTGTGTTAGGCATTCAAGATACAAAAACCCAAACAAAACCCTAACCTCAAGACCCTTAGAGACTTCTGGAGGCAAGCAATATTTTCAGACAAGGAAGTATAAAATAATTTGGGGAAGGAAGAGAGGCCTAACAATTGCTAGGATCAGAAAAGGCTTCCCATAGAGGGCAGTGGTACCTTAGGCTGAACCTTGAAAGAAGGTAGGAGACTCAACAACACGACACAAAAATTAGGAGGTGGTACATTCCAGGCCTGGGAGCCTGTCTGTGCAAAGGGACAAAGGAGGCAGAATCTGGGGTGAATTCAAGGAATAAGTGGGCCATCTTGATTGAAATATAGAATTTGAAGGGTTTTATCTCAAAGTCAGGGTAACAAGAATCTGTACAGTTAGTTGATTATAGCTATGTATTTTCTGGTGATGATACTCCCTCGTTCCTGTTCTAGTAGTCTGCAAGTTTGTGAAACATATGACAGTCCACCAGATCAAATGAGATATTTCTAAAGTGATTAGCACATAATAAGTGTTAATAAATGCTTGTTTCCCTCCTCCCCCACATTACTTGGACAGGATTTCTTACTGATTCCTATTCAGTTGCAACCACTTTTGTTGGGTTTTTTTTGGAGCAGGGAAGGCAAGGCAATTGGGGTTAAGTGATTTGCCTAAGGTCACGCAGCTAGTAAGTGTCAAGTGTAGGAGGCTGGATTTGAACTCAGGGCCTCTTGACTCCAGTGCTCTATTCACTGCACCATCTAGCTGCTTTTAATACTTGAATTTTATTTCAGACCAGATCACTTCCACTCTGAGCTAAATGCCATGACAGTCCCAAAGTGTCCACTGGTAGTAACAGTGAAATGGAGTGGAAAGATTTGAAATAACAAGAATTAGAGGCAGGGAAAAGGTTCTACTTCCTGTTCCACCACTGCCTGGGCATGACACTTAACCATATTCAACCTCAGTTTCCTCATCTGTAAAATAGGAATATTCAAGCAAAATAATAATATAGCTTTTAACCTAGATAGGAACTTTTAGAAATAATTAGTGGAGGTTAAGTGGAAGTCAAATACTGAAGCTGAAGCTTAAATATATGACCATATAATGAGAAGATGGGACTCCACTGGAAAAGACCCTGATGTTGAGTAAGATTGAAGGCAAAAGGAAAAGGGATGACAGAGGATGAAATGATTACATAGTGCCATGAAAACTATGAACATGAACTTGGACAAACTTCAGGAGACAGTGAAAAGTAGAAAGGTCTGGCCTGCTATGGTCCAAGGCAGGGGTCCATGGTCACATGTGGCCTTCTAAGTCCTTGGATACAGCCTTTTGACTGAGTCCAAGTTTTACAGAATAAATCCTTTTATTAAGAGGATTTGTTCTGTGAAGTTTGGTTTCCGTCAAAGGGCTGCATTTGAGGACCTAGAGGGTCACATGTGGCCTTGAGACCACAGATTCCCTAGCTGCGGTCCATGGGGTCACAAAGAGTCAGACACGACTAAACAGCTGAACAACACCAAGGGAATTGCCCAGGTCACACAGGTGGCAAGTAACAGAGCTGAGATTCAAAGCCAGATTCTCTGATGCCAAATCCAAGATTCTTTGAAAGCATTTTAAAAGTACATCTTGCCTCATTTGAAAAGGGTTTTGTTTTTGGTATGTTTCTGTTTTTGTTTTTATTTTCCAATGGGAGAGAAAGAAAAAGTAAATGCATATCAATTGAAAAATGAAAAGATAAAATTTTGAAAAAAGTACAAACTTTTGCAAAAAGTGCAAAATATTTCTTACTATTTTAGTGTTATAGATAAGGTGACTCAAGATATTTCCTTTACCGTAACACTACTTGATCACTGTAATTGTCTAGATCCTTGTAATTTCAGCTTAGATCGACTACAGTATCTTACCACATAACACAGAGGAAAATGAAAAATAGATCCAGGGGGAGATCAAACCAGGTTTTGACTCCACGGCTCTCCTTCCCTGATTCTCCTAATGATCTACTTCTTCCATTTTTGGTATCTAAATTCAGGAACCAGGACACCCAATGGTCCTCTTGAGTCCTACTCTTACCCCAAGCTCTGGGCAGGTATCAAGCTTGTGGCTTGAATATGGATTTATTGTTGTAGTTCAGTCATGTCTCTTCCTGACCCCATTTGGGGTTTTCTTGGCTGAGATACAGGAGTGGTTTGCCACCTATTTCTCCAGTTCAATTTACAAATGAGGCAAATAGTTTTAAGTGACTTTCTTGGGGTCATACAACTAGTAAGTGTCTGAAGCCAGATTTGAACTCAGAAAGATGTCTTCCTGACTCCAAGCCTGGGGCTCTGTCCACTGCCCAGGTCTCCACTTGCCCCAAATATGGGCTCAGCCACTGTCAAACCTTGAGTATGGCAGTCACCTCTTACCCTACATTCCTGAGATGGAGGGATGAGAAGTGAAGAAGAAAGGTAAGCCTTTGTCCTGACTTCTGCAGGCTCTCTTCCCAAATAAGGGTCTTTCAACATGTGAGTGTAATTCAATTTCACAAAACTTTTTCTTTTCCTCACCACAACTGTGAGGTTAATAATGCAGGTTTTTTATTGTCATTTTGCCCTGATTTATGATTTCATCAGTGTAGGGAACTCCCAGTGAGGAAGCTTGCTCTGCCAAGGTGAGAAGTTGCCAGGGGATAGAACAACAACAGATTGTGTTCAGGTCCCACACCAAAAAAGTATCTGAAGGCAGATTTGAACTCAGATGAATCTTTCTGATTCCAGGACTGGCGCTCTGTGCACTTGGTGTCCTCTAGCTATATGGTGATGTAATTTAGTTAATACAAACTTCAGTGTATAACTTAAGAGAATATTGTTTTGTCTAAGACAGCACATCCCAGGGCTCAGATTTGTGTGGACACAAAGATAAGAAAATGACTTCCCTACTAACTGTCTCATTTGATTTTAAAATTTATTAGAGAGGAGAGGGGAGGGATGGGGAGAAAATTTAAAAATCAAAAGCTTGTGGAACTGAATATTGTAAACTAAAAATAAACGTTTTTTTGAAAAATCTGAAAAAAGAGAAAATTAGAACAATAAATATAACATTTCACTTTTGCTTTTTCAAAAACAGCAATAAAAACATGACATTCTCTTTAAAAAAAACATTGCTGGGGGTTTGAGAGATTGAGTGACTTCCTCCAAGTCACATAACCATTACAGGTCAGAAGTGGGAAATGCCACTCTACTCTCTATCTTCATATCATCTATGTATGTGCATATATATATATAGATATATATATAGATATAGATATAGATATATATTTATATATATGTATACACACATATTTTGGTATAGATCTGTAATTTTATAGAGATGAGGAACTCTCTAGTGTGGAAAATCTTTACACTGTTGCAGATCAGCACCTTCTCTACAAGTGATAGTTTTGAGACCATTGAGTCAGTAAGACCTGAGTTCAAATCCAGCCTCAGACCCTTAGTAACCTGTGACCCTGGGCAAGTCACTCAATCTCTTTTTCCCTAAGTTTCCTCTTCCGTAAAATAAAAATAAAAATAAAAACAACACTCATCTCCCAGGAGAATTAAATGAGATAATATTTGTATTAATTCATAGTAAAATGCTTAGTATGGTACCTGGCACATAGTCAGCACTTAATAAATGCTTATTCCTATCTCCTCTTTCCTATTAAAACTATAAGATGTTCCAAAAATCTGAACAATTCTAAGCTATTTAAGCTTAAAACCATGCTAAGATTTTTGGGACATATATAAAATGTTTAATCACTGGATAGCAAGAATAGGAACCCATTAAAAGTAGAGAAGGATGTAGTGAGAAAGTCAGAAATAATTTTCTCTTTTGCTTCTAATGTCCATGTCCTTTTCCCTAAAAGAATACTTTGGGATTATATTTTGGATGCTCAAATTTCATGGTTCAAACTGAATCCACAGTTACAAAGTGCCTACTGTGTATAAGGGAATATGCTAGGTGCTGGTCTGATTGCAATATATTCAAAACCTTCATATATACATATACAAATGTGTGTATATACAAATGTACATACATATACACATGTATATATATATATATATACATTCATACATACATGTATGCACACATATATAGATATAGAAAACCAAAGCAGGATATTTCTAAGAGAAGAATATAAAAAAGGCTCAGAAATTAGGTCATAAAATATATCTCTACCTATTTACCCACATACCTACCTATGTCTGTCTGTCTATCTCTCTATCTCTCTCTCTATCTGTCTACTTAATTCTATCAACCTCTCTATCTTCTCTCTCTCTCTCTCTCTCTCTCTCTCTCTCTCTCTCTCTCTCTCTCTCTCTCTCCGTCTCTCTCTGTCTCTCTCTCATCCTTTGCCATATTAAAGGGAGGTTCTTTTTCCTCTGTATGTGCTTTCAAAGATCTTCTTAAGTTTCTTTCTTCAGGGTCCTCATCACCCTTCTTTTAATCCAGGAAAGGGTAAAAATAAGGAAGGAAGAGAAGGGATTATAATTGTTTACAATCGTTATTTTCAGAAAATGAATTTAAATTTAATTTCCTCCATTTTAAAATGTATCATTATCAGTTCTATTATTCCAATGATGTGTGAATACAGGCAGGTTCCGTGATTTTGATTTCCCCTGCCTGGAGCATTGCTGATGAGGAAACATCCTCCCTCAACAGATCTCCCTGCTCTGTCCATGACTCGGCAGATAAAACCTTTGGAGCCACGGAAGGAACTTGAACAAGCTAGTATGAGCAGAGTGATTTGATCCCTTTCCTTCTTGCCTTTTGATCCAGTACTCGATCTCTTGTGTCACACTCTACCGCATGATTTTTGCTTATTGATAAAAATGACCAATAACAGCAACTTAAGTCTATGTTGCCCTTTAAGGTTTCAAAGTGCTTTTCATAAATAATTGCATCTGACCCTCACTACAACCTTCTAAATTAAGCAAGACAGGTATCTTTTTTCCAATTTTATAGCTAAAGAGATTACAGGAGGACGAGGGAAAGAGACTGGTCCATGGTAGTAAATGGAGGAACTGGGACTTCTGGTTCCAGATCTATCATTCCTTTCATTTGGTCCCATTTTTCATCCTGAAAAAAAATTGCCACATTTTCCTTTTTCAATAAGGTTAACTTCCCACTGGACAGAGGAATGTTTCACCTCAATGTTAAGTCCTCAAACAGGAGTTATCTATTCAGATGACAAGGACAGGGTGGGTAGCTTCTGTCTGTAAGTTAAGGTAAAATAAGTGTGTGCTTCTTAGGTATTTTTACACTGTGAGATTGCAAGCCAAATGTAAGTGTTTCCACACACTTCTTTCTTGAGAAGACAGATTTACATATGCATTAGGCTCCTTTTATCAGGATACACACACGGAGCAATGACACATCTCATTGACAGTATGCAGTGTGATGGATAACTCTGCACAAAACAGAGATTTGAAGAGAAAATAAGAGAAGGAATGGAATTAAGAGCCTGTACATAAGTGGTATCATGTTTTGAGAAGAGCCAGAGATGGAATTGTCTGACTCACTTTGCAGATAGGAGTTAGCCAAATATGCAACAAGTTCTTTTCAGAAGAGTCCCTCAAGAGAGGCTGTGCAGTCAGAAAGGACTGAACTTACCTGGCTAGGGGTCCTCCTTTGCCAATTCAAGTAATACTGGAGATCCCTTGGAAATCACCTAGTCTGACCCTCTTATTTTAGAAGTTGAGGAAACTGAAACTCAGAGTGTTTAAATAACTTGCTCAAAGTTACCCAAATGTTGACTAAGGAAGGATTTGAACCCAGAACCTCTAGCCTCTAAATCCAACACTCTTTCCACCGTACCACAAATATTGGCCACTGTTTTTTGGTTCAGCGGCTCACCTATACATATCATACAGGCCTCTGTAACATTCTCTGTGTTATATTCAAATGTTAGTAAGAACATATGTTATAATAATATTAACAATAATAATATTAATAAACATGTGTATGACGGTTCATTCTTTGTAAAGTGTGATGAAAAATGTAGCATCATGGAGACCTGAATTCTAATTCAAACTCCTCTGACTGGCATTCAAAGACCTCCATCACTTGGTACAACCTTTTTTTTCTTTTTTTCCTGGCTTATTTCATAATATTCTCTTCCATATGCACCAGATTCCAGTCAAACTGAACTCAAATATTCCATACTTTCCTCTTGCCATTTTCTAGGCTGGGATTTCTGCCTGCCTGAATTTTGCCTATTGAATTCCTACAAATTCTTCTAATTTCCAATCTAGAGTTACTTTCTTTGTGATCCTCTTATGCAGATCCCTAATCCTTTCTCTCTGAAATATATATAGTATTTTGTTTTGCAGTCCTTTAAAGCTATTACAACATTTTATTTACATTCTGCGATTATCTTATTTTGTGTCTTTTATCCAGCTAGACTATAAGTTCTATGAAAGTAACCACCATGCCTTATTGAAACTGCATCTGCATCAGAGCCTAGCACAGTGCTCTACAGACTGCCTGGGCTTAATACTTATTTAACATATGACTTAATAAACATACCAGTAAGATGAGATGAATTCCTATTTAATGTATCTAGTTTGCCATTAAGAGATATTCACCCACCAAGTTTCAAGAGGAACCCACCAGTATGAAAAGTTTGACATATTTTCCACTGAACTGGGCCAACTCCTGGCTGAATGACTGAAGTTTTTGCCTACTGGCTCCTCCTCACAACAGGATGCTCTGTCTTCTCAGCCATGTGACTTTGCACTAGCTTTTCCCTTTTCCTGAGATACACTCCCTTTTCATCTTCACCTCTTAGAATAATGAAGAAGGACTATTTCATTCTTTGTACTTATATACCTAGTGCCAAGGAGAGTGTCTGGCACACAGTAGGCATTTAATAAATACTGATTGATTGAAATCCTTGGTTCTTTTTAAAACAGAGATCAAGTACCACCTTTATTTATGTATTCTTTCTTGATCTCTTGAACTACTCCTTACCAAATTAACTTTGTATGTGTGTATATACATATGTATGTATACATATATACATAGAGTATGTATGTATATATATATATATATATATATACATAGAGAGAGAGAGAGAGAAAGAGATACACACATAGAGATATGTGTCTTTATGTGTACATAATAAGGGACAATATACATGTGGGCCTCAGTTTCCATAAATACTATAAATATGTATTATATGTATTATATATATGTATATCATACATGTGCTATCTCTGTATTCTATGTAACATATATGTGTATAATATATGAATCCATATGCTATCTCTCCTACTGGAATGTAAAAGCAGGGAGCATTATTTTGCCTTTGGCTTTTGTCTCTACAACATTTTTTAGCTCAGTGGCTTAATTTTTAGTACAGTTTCTAGCACATAGTAGGCACTTATAAAACCTTATTTGATTGAAAGGTTTATTTGATATAAGTGAAGTCAAAGGATAATGCCTTCGTTCTCACCCACAAGGCACAATTACTCAAATAGAGGTTTGTTTTGTCTTCTGCTGAGACTCACTCAGAAACTGTCTCCCCACATATTCTGTTAAAACTGCGGGTTTGTTGCTGATAGCCTCAGCACAGAAGCCTAGTGAGAGACAAGGCATTTCAGTGACTCCCAATGGTCACACTTTTGGTCTGGTGTGGTTCCTGCGCCTGGTCCCTGTACTGTCTCATGACTACCAGGCCAGCCCAGGACATCTAAATGGTCCTGAAGCTCAGCATTATTTCCAAAGTATTAATTGGCTTCAGGGGTGTATCTAATTGCTGGATAAATATTTTCCCTGGGTGCTCATAGATACTTCCAATACTATGAGGAAGGAGTGCTGCAAAATTGGGGAGGGAGATGGAATCCACTTTCAATTATTTCTGTCACTGACTCTGTGCAGAAGTCTACAGTCATAATTAGCTAGGCCATGCAAAAGGAAGGCACCTCCCTCCCCCAACACTACCACCAATTTTCCTTAATTACTCAGAAAAAAAAAAGACAAAGATTTAAATGATCCAGGTTGACTGTCTCTGTGGCCCAAATACCCTGGAAAATAGCCAATCTTGTCCATCATCTTAGTCACTGAAATACTGGCCTCATTAGGCAAATGAATTTAAAAGCTCTTCATAGCTTGGGACCTTGCTTATCCTCTGGACAGTAGTAATTCAGTCAAGGTACTATGGTATTATAGGAAAAGCACTGGCTCTAAAGTTAGAGGGCCTTGATTCAAATTTCCCCTCAGAATTATTACTGTGTGACCTTGGGCAAGTCATATATCTTCTTAGGTTTAAAGAGGTTTTTTATCTGTGAAATATGAGAGCTGATCTTGATAGCAGGCAGCTAGAAGGCACAATAGATAGAACATTGAGTGTGGAACCAAGAAGACTCATCTTCTTGAGTTCAAATCTGGCCTCAATCATTTACTAGCTGTATGACTTTGGGCAGGTCATTTCATCCTATTTCCCCCAGTTTCCTCATCTGGAAAATGTGAGGGCTGATCTACATAGCCTCTCAGGTTCTTTCTAGCTCTAGATCTCTGATTCATATGTTGATTAATGAGAAAAGGTCAGAAGATTTGCCCAAAATTGATGTTGCAAAAGGACTTACATTTAGCTTAAAAACCCTCAGTTGTTTGGTGGTTTGGGGTGGAGGAAGATGAGCAACAACTGTAGGTGCCTTTCCTGACTTCGTACAATCAACTACGTTCATCATCGTCAATATCATCGCTAGCATTTATACAGCGTTTCAAGGTTTGCCAAGTACATTTACAAATGTTATATCATTTGATCATTAAAATAACCATGGCAGAGAGCATTATTATTCCCATTTTATAGATGAGCAATCATTCTGGATCAACCATCAAGGTGATCAACCATAGATCAACCATTTCTCAGTCTAGTCACAGAGATACATACAGATGTGTCCCAACTGAGCCTCAATTTTTGTCTTAATCCTTGTTGACTTCCAGCTGAAGGGTGCTAGAGGAAGTTACAGGGGAAGTAAATTTCAGATCTTTTATGTATAGAAAAATGTACTAATCATTAGAACTCTCAGAAAAGGGACTTCTTGGGAGGTAGTGAGTTCTCCATCACTGAAGGCATTCAAGTGGAGACTAAATGCCCACTTCTCTGCTATTGTCTAGGAGACTGATGCTTCAGGTGAGGGTTGGCCTAGATAATGCCAGAAGTCCCTTCAAACTCTGAGTATTATTATTCTGTGATGGTGAAAAGAAGATGGGATACCCCAGGGCACCAATGATAATTTGTCAATCCACCTATACAAAGATAATAGTTCATTATAATTCATCACCCCCTCCCCTTTCTACTCCAAGTAAGAGTGTGATTAAGGTTGTTTTTGGTTTTTTTTGAAAGATAGTTATTCTAAAGATGCAAGATAACTGGATTATTCATTGTTAATTCCCAACACAAAATTCTTATTTTGCCAAAAAATTTCAATAAACCAGTGATATTTTCTATCAAGTGCCTTTCTGGGTGTTAAACCAATCATTATTATAATATTTTATTTGCTCCTGAAGAGACACTGAAGATGACTCACTTTGCTCAACCTGGTTCCTTCCCCTGTGTTTTTAGGAGAGAAGGTATAATTGCTGGAATATTCTTGGCCATACTTCATTCGGAATTTATGTTGTAATTTCAGCAAAACCTAGACCTTGTACAGCAGTTTTCATCTTTTCCAAGGCTGCCTCTATTTCTTGAAATGCTGGAGGGTTTCCAATTATTCCTTCTGGTCTCTTTGGATGTGAATTGTAACAGATCAGCTGAGAGTCGCAGTTCAACATTGTTAAGCTTATCAATATAAATACAATGTTCAACCCTTTTTAGATAATTGGAGCTATGTGTGAAAATGTGACCAATTTGTGCATAAATTGGTCCTACACTTCTTCCTGGCAGAGAGGGAAGGAGAGAGTGAGAGAGGGAAGGCAAGGGAGTGAAAGAATGACACCATATGTGAGTTCCGTTTGTTTTTTTCCGAGGGAGTTTTCTATACCTTTTACTATCGATTAGGCTTTGTGGCGGATGACAGTTCAATACCTGTACAATCTGACAAGACACTGGCCAGTTGTGGAAAACTAAGGCACTCTTCAGAGCCAAGTTCTTGCCTAAAAAATGCAAATGAAGTATAATACGGAGCGTATGCACCACAGTCGATGTTGATGAAGACAGAAAGACAAGTCTCTAAAAATAAAAAATCTCTCCTTGGAGAGCTGCCAGGTCCAAACATCAGAAGGGTGGGGCTTATTTCAGGTTGGAGGGGTAGAGAGTAGGAGAGGGGAAAGAGAAGGAATAACTGTAAATTAGTCACTTAGGATGGAATCTGAATTTTCAGAGACTTGGTAATGGGCATTAGCTTCTCCCAGTTTCTGTTTTCTGAAAGGTCTAGTTCATTTCCTCGACATTTAGTGTATCACAAATTTTGTTAGTACAAGTGATTTGGCTTCACAAATGTAAAATCCAGGAAGCAGGTGAATTCTACTAGTACAGAACATAGGTGAAGGAGTTTGCCTTTCTTTAGGGCTAAAGAGAACAAGTTTTCATTCTGCATGGGGTTGGAGGTGGGGTGAACAGTCTAGGCTGTGAGGGATTAGATGTCACATTTGTAATACTTGGTAAACTTTTTTCCTCCTGGACACCTGGGTCTTGATCCTTCCATATGAGCAAAGCGTTCTTGTTGGGGACAGTGCCATAGGCATGTCTTTATAGCCCAATGCCAACTTCACAGTCCGCATGAGGACTCTCCATAGCCCAAGGTATCCCTAATGCATGGCAGGGATTCTGTTTGGACCCAAAGTAGGGCTCAGGTATTCTCTCTATGAGTCAATGCTTAAGGTGTGCCCAAGGAGCCAGAGGGCATTTTGTTTAATTGTGTTTTGGTTTGCTTTGTTTGTCTTTCCTGTTTTATGACATGTTTCCATACCATTTATAATCACTCTCCCCCTTCTATTTTGTGACTACAGCTCAGCAAAAATGAATGGGAAGTCCCATGTTGATATATGGTCAGGAAGTTAAAAATTGTCTAACCACCACCCTCCCTCTTCTGAAATTAAAGAAGAAGTCGGTCCCCAAAATCCACATCTGGACCAAACTAGGTGGACCTAAACTAAAAGCAGCTTTAGGAGGATATTTGAAAGACCCTTATCAACCTCCCTCCACCCCTTCCAGATTTTTTTTTCACTGGAAAGACTATCATGAAGATATCCCTTTTGGTGAGGAAGGGACCAAAAGTACCAGGTTGCCCAGGTGTAGGTGCCTCTAACAGTAGGTCCCCCAGAGCCCTAGACTGATCTAAAAACCTCACTGAATATAGAAAGTGTTTCATTTCATTTTGTTTTGTTGCTTCCATGTGGACCAAGCAGTTGGTTCAACTTCCAAAGC
The DNA here is from genome assembly GCF_028372415.1 of Notamacropus eugenii. Lineage (NCBI taxonomy): Eukaryota > Metazoa > Chordata > Mammalia > Diprotodontia > Macropodidae > Notamacropus > Notamacropus eugenii. The sequence continues at coordinate 457,356,903 of NC_092872.1, read as the reverse complement.
AGCTCTATTAGAGCAGCATTCTTATTCATTTTCTCTTAGCCAGATGACTTCCTCTGTTATAGGGGGAGGGGAGAGTGTAAAAACCTTCTTGGACATCACATTGCTTTGTTCAAGCAGTGAAATGAGTTAAGCATACATGAATCAGAAAACATATGGATTCAATTTCAGTTTAAAAAATTAATGGGAAAACACATTCTCATCAAGCTCAAAACAATGAAAAATATTTTTAAGCAGGAAAGAAATCCAAAATACAGCTTGGTTTGCCCATATCCCTCTGGGTTGCTAACAACTACCGAAACCCTCTCTCCAGGCATGAACTTGTGAGCTGTTCTCTCACTAGGCTATGAAGACAAGCCTATGGGACAGGAGTGCTTTGCTCAAATGGAAGAACTAAGCCCCAGGTCTCTAGAAGAAACAAAAACTCTCTGAGTGTTAGATATAAAATCTAACCCCACATAGCTTAACCTGATTTTTTCCCTAAAAGATAAGACTCACATTGCAGAAAGAGACATATTTTGGATATGACCAATGTGGGAATTTGTTTTCCTTGACTACGCATATTGGCTCCAAGAGTTTTGGTTTTCTTCCTCAATTTGAAGGTGGGGAAGGGATTGAAGAAGAGAAAAGATGCTTATTGATTGAAAAAAAAATAAAAATACAAATTAACGAAATTATCCTGGGGACTTAAACTTTTGGTGTAGTTTCCTGCTCAACTAAGTAGCAAAGGCAATGCACCAGAGAAAAGGGTTCTCAGACTTGGTTACAGACTTCTAATTAGCCCTTCATTATGGCTAATGTGGAAGTAGGGAAGCTGCCCCTCTGTGAATGAATGTGAAATCCTTGCAGAATATCATTTCCATACTAAGATTAAGTAATCCTCCGTTCATTATCTTCTAGAGATGGTCTATGAGTGTTTCATTTGTTCCAGCCCTGAATTTGAACCACTAGACTGGTCTGAATCAGTCCTGGCGTGGACCACCAAGAAATCAGAGGAAGTATGCATGAATCAGAGAATCTTGAAATGGCAGAGCAAAGAGTGGGAACCAGATCAATGACCCAATTTACCCTGCAACACCAGACTGCAGGGAAGAAGAAACATCTGTATGAGCAGCCCCATCCAAATGGCTAATCAAATGAGCTAGAATAAAGAAGAAAGGAAAGGGAAAGAATAAAGAGGAAAGGAAAGTCTGGTAAAACAGGTTTTTGAAGGAAGTTAGAAAATTGCATGCTTCCCCTTGCCTTTTCCCAGGCTGAATCTGGTAACTTCTCCAAAGAAATACGGTTGCTAGAGGGTTGGAATAAAAGGAAATTGTTGTGGTTTGGACAGGTTGTTGTGGTTGCCTTCTGTTTTAGTAATAATAACAACAACAAAACACCAACAATAATCATAGTTAACATTTATACAAGATTTTAAAGTTTGCAAAGCATTTCACAGATAGTCTCTCATTTGATGCTAACAGCAGCTCATTTTACAAATGAGAAAATTGAAGTTGAGAGAAGTGTTTTGGCCAGGAAGGCCCCCAAAATAACCTTTAAGTGTTGCTTGGGCAGGGCCCTATTTTTCAACCAATGAGATACAGAGGTTCCAAAATCTACCATCTATAATGTTAATTAGAGAACTAAAGATCTTCCCCACTCATTGATGGGCCTGCCCATTAAGGGAAGCATGATTAGGGGAGGTCCATACCTTTTGTCAATTTCTATTGAGGCACTAGGTCTGAGGGTCCTGACCTCCAGCTCTGAAAAGTGTATAAATACTCTGAGGTGAGGTTTTGTTTTGAGGCTTACTCATTGGAAGTATGTGTTTGGCCAGATGAGGTTGCTAAGGAGCCTCAGCTTTGAAAACCCAGATGTTGGTGCTTCTCTCTCTGATTACTATGTATTACTTATGGTCAGACAGTTGGATCTGTCTGTTGATCTGTGATGTATATATTGCTTATGGTCAGACAGTTGGAAGCCCTGTCTTTTTCTTGATCTTTGTTTCTGTTTTTTCTTTGAAGTTCAGAGTGCTGACTTTTTCCCCTGAACTAAAGGAATGACACATGTGTTTGATTAAAGTGATTGTTGATCCCTCAAAAACTGTTTTCGTTTTCAAAAAGCATAGGATCTAAGAACCTGTGTAGCAGGCCCTCCTATGTATGTCGGGGTCCTTGCTTTTACACCACCTAAGTGTAAAAAGCGGTTATGAACTTTGGGGACATAATGATCTACTTCTGCTTTCACTACTGGGTCAGGAAGTAGCTTTGGTTAATTTGCCTAAATCCTCTCTCAATTGTTTTTCCCATCTGTAACATGGTGAGAGGACTTCCAAATTTCCCAACCTCAAAGAGATAAGAATAACAGTAACAGTAGATAACAATGTGTCCAAAGAGCCACGGTATTTAAGTATTGACATGTAACAGGTACCTGCATGGCTTGCTTGTGTTTTTAGGAGAAGCAAACTATGGACGTTGTAATGAATCAAATTTAGGGAAGGGAGGGAACAAATACTTATTAAATACCTACTGTGTGCAGGTTGCACTGTGCTAAGCCCTTTACAAATATTACTCCATCTGACCCTCACAACTTGGGGTGCTATTGTTATCTCTATTTGTACAGCTGAGGAAACTAAGGCAGAGAGCGGATCAGTGACTGGTCCAGAGTCATCTGGCTAACACGTGTCTGAGGCAAAATTTGCTTTGTTTTTACAACATGGCTAATATGGAATATGTTTTGCATGATTCCAAATGCATAATTGATAGCATATTTTTTTTGGCCTCTCAGTGGGAAAGGCAGGGGTGGGAGGAGAGAACTTGGAACTAAAATATTTGGAAAACTTGAATGTTAATATTAATTCATTAATGAGTTTGCTTTTCAATTTTTAAGAAAAATTTAAGAAAATAGCTAAATAAATTATAGTGTATCAGTGCAGTGGAATATTATTGGAAGACTTCTGTGAACGGATGCAGGATGAAGTCAACAGAACCAAGAGAAAAATTTACACAATGAGCACAATAATGTAATGGAAAAGAACTTTGCAAAGCATAAAATGTCTCATTAGTGCAAAGGACACTAATGACTTCAGAAATACCACCTCTCAGAAGAGAGGTAGGAGCAGACTCTAAATAGGGGGTGAAGAATATGTCATCAGACACAGCCAATGTGTTGATTTGTTTCATATAACTATTTCTTTGTTACAGGAGGAAGTTCTATTCACAAGTCTGGGAGGCGCATTGAGAAGTATTTTTTTATAAAAAGAAAGAAAAAGGTAAAGTACCGAGAGGTGTTCATGAATTGCAAACTGAAAATGAGTCAACAAGTATGGCAGTGTACAAACAACCCAATGTGCATCTAGTACCTGAAGGTGTCATGATTCCATCTCTTTTCATATTCCCTCCACTAATACAGATTGCAACCCCCTCTGTATCTGAGTAAGCTTTTTTTCCCTAGTTAGCAAACAAGAAGCTATTAAGCACCTACTTGTGCGTCAAGCATTGTGCTAAACCCTGAAGACACAAAGAAAAGCAAAAAGTTTCTATTCTTAAGGAACTTATAGTCCAATGGTCTTTATAGTCTATAAACAAATGGAGGACAGATCCCACTTTTCCAAGTTGTGTAGATTCCACCATGGTGCTTGCAAATATGTCATTGTTCATCTTTGTGAATTGCCATGGCCAAAAATGGTTATCTCCTGGTGCCCAGACTTCTTGAGATGAACCTCTCTGCCCTCAACTAGGCTGGGATTAAGAAGGTAGACACATATTCTATCACCAGACCTTTACTCAAGCATTTTCCAGCTTGGTAGAATGTGTCAGAGCTTATGGTCCAATAGCATAACTTTCCCACAGTCTCCTCTATGCCACCATAATGAATCAGAATAAGACCACAGGTGGAAAAATATGCTATTTCAGGCTACGTAAGTAAAAGTTCAAGGTCCATAGTGAGGGAGCTTATAGTTCTCTTGTCCTCAGCATTTATGCAATCCATTGAATCTTTGTTTGTATTAGGCTCCAATAACGATCTGGTACTCCTACCCAGGCATTCTTCTTATGGTTTTCTATCTATATCACACTGCTTCTCTTCTCTTGAGGACCCCACTCCCCTTTTTCCTCCTTCCCAAGCCTTTTCAAGGCTAAGTGCTAGTCTCACATGAAGCCTGCATTAACTGCTCCTCCTTTCACTGAGTTAGTCCTTCTCTGAATTCTTTCAAAATGTTATCATAATATATAGCAACTCCTTTTGTGGTAGCAAGGAATTGGAAAATGAGAGGACACCTATCAATTGGGCAGTGGCTGAACAAGTTGTGATATGTGATTATGATGGAGTACTACTGTGCTATAAGAAATGCTGAAGCAGATGCTTTTAGAGAACACTGGGAAGATTCATATGAACTGATGCAAAGTGAAGTGAGCAAAACTAGGAAAACACTGTATATGTTGTATACGATAGTAGCATTATTGTAGCCACAATCAACTGTGAAAAACTTAAGTACTCTGATTAATACAGTGATCCATGTGGTTCCCAGGGACTCATGATAAAAATGCTATCTACCTCCAGGAAGAGAACAGATGAACTCTGAGTGCAGGTCGAAGCACATTTTTTCACTTTAAGAAATTTTCCTTGTTTTAGTTTGTGTTTTTGTTTTTTGGAAAATGAATAATAATGGAAAAATATACATGACTTCACATGTGTATATGAGCATCATGGTTTGTCTTTACAGTGAGTGGGCAGGGACTGGAGAGAGAATTTGGAACTGAAAATATTAATTTTAAAAGTTATTACATATTATTATCTTATACTGCCTTCCACTTATTTAGATACATAAATTTGGTCTCCCTCGGAAAGATTGCAATCTCCTGGAGAAAAGGGGTTATTCATGGAAATCCCTTATAAATCTAAGCACAGATTGCCTCTTTCAGTACAAACTTATAGATTTATTTGAGTGACTATGAATGGTATCAGGATTTGCTGTAGGTTCTCTGGCAGAAGCAGCATGGTACAATAGAAGGAGTAATGGATTTGGAGTCAGAGGACCTTGATTCAAGTTTTGATTCTGTCTGCGTGATCTTTGACAAGTCACTTTACCTCAATGAGCCTTAGTTTCTTCAAACTGTAAAATAAAGGGGTTAGACAAGATTACCTGTAAGGTCTTTTCCATTTCCAAATCTATGATACTATGAGTCTTCTTAAAAATCTACTATAGGTTCTATAGGATCAATTGTATGTGTGCAGTTGGTGGTGGTGGGGAGTGGTAAACTAATTGTGTTACTTCCCAGTCATACCTTCTCATCCTCTGTCACAAGGTCTTTTGCACAAAATTGTTTAAATATGAGCAGTGGATAGCCATGTCTAGGAAACACTAAAAGAGCCAATCAATTTATCAAAGAACAGACCAGCAAATCAGTTATGGGATGCTTAGGAGATAAATTTATCTAGTTTATTGATTACAGTCTTTCAACTTTGTAACCTGTTATGTAGTTATTGGATTGAAAAAAAAATGGCCTGAAAGCACCATCCTCTAAAATGTGCTTGAGTCTGCGTAGTTGTATTTCCGAAATAATTCAATGAACACTTATTAAATCCTTACTATGTGTACAACAATATGTAAAGTACTAGTGAGACAAAGATAAAAACTTACCAGACCTTCCCTCAAGAAGCTTACATTCCAATAGACAATGTCTATTTACTGAGAGACTGGGTATAGCTGGGCATGGTAAGGTTATGTCGTAATCTTTAATACTGGAGAAGCTGAGTGGCTTCTTGATTTCAGGAGCAGACTAGGCTGATTAGGTGTCTGCAGTCTAGCACCGATATGGTGAGTGTCCAGGACTGGGAAAGCACCAAGCTGAGTGGTATTGAGTACTGAGGAGCTAACTGACCCACAGTGGAAATGGAACAGCTCAAAGTTACCATGCTGATCAATAGCAGAGTCTGACCAATGAATGGTCATTGAGCTTTCAGCAAAAGAGAGGAGACAGACAGAGACAGGAGTCTGTAACATCCTATAGTTAGAAGGATTCTATTAGGATCGTCACTAAAAGGACTCATGTCATAATATTATAGCATACCATGAGGTTTAGAGGTAGAAGAAATCTCAAAACCCTAGTCCTTTCATATGAGGCATAAGGGAGCAGGTCTAAAGATTTTTTTTTTTTTGTCAGATGTCATTCAGATAGTGAGCAGCAGTCAGAATTTGAACTTGTCATCTGACTTCAAATCCACTTTCCATAGGTAGCTCTGGCTTCAAGTCCAGGGAACAATACACCCTTCCCAGGATAAACAGATCCTTTCTAATCTCATCTAGGTGCTGCTAACTCTGCTTTGGAAACTCAAACAACTTCCCACCTCCCTCAGACTCCTCTTGAGTCTGATTGGAGTGTTGAAGGGTGGGGCACTAAATTCTTCCCAAAGTTTTCCTTTGTGGAGGGCAGAAATTTCAGCTCACTCCACTCTTCTCTGCAGCTGCTTGGTTTTAATTCTGCTGGAGGAATAAGACACCTCAGTGCCAGGGACCCTCTGGTGTGCCCCTCCCCTGACCTGACTTCCTTGTGTGTGTCATTTTCTCCCATTAGATTGTAAGCTCCTTGGGGGTAGAGACTTTCTTTGTCTTCTTTGTAACCCTGGCGCTTGGCACAGTACCCGATAAATATTAAGCATTTAATAAATGATTATTGAATTGAGTTGAAAATCCAGAGCTTTCCCCTACCTCCTTCCCATTATTTCATTAAAGAAATAAAAATATAAAGCCTCATAAAATCTAATTTCACAGAATCACATGATTTCAGGGTCAAAAGGATCTCAGTCCACCCATAACCAAAATTCAGTCCCTTCCTAACACTTGACAAGTGGTCACCCAACTTTCATAAGAAAATCTCGAAGGAGGGAGAAAATCCCTCCCCCAAACAATCGATATCCCTTCGGAATACCTTCAAGTGTTAGGAAGCTCTTCCTTACAAGAGCCTTAAAGATGTATTTTAATGCTATTATTCAGTCATTCAATAATTAAGCACCTACAATTATGTTAGTGGGGTCAGCTAGGTGGTGTAGTAGATAGAGTGCTGGGCCTGGAAGCAGGAAGATTCATCTTTCTGAATTCAAATCTAGCCTCAGACACTTGCTAGCTGAGTGACCCTGGGCAAATCACTTCACCCTGTTTCTCCGTTTCTCATCTGTTAAATGAGCTAGAGAGGGAAATGGCAAACCACTCCAGTATCTTTGCCAAGAAATGCCCTAAATGGGATCACAAAGGGTTGAGTATGACTGAAATTGCTAAACAATAACAAAGTTAATACTGAGATTTGGGCGGGTGAGGAGGTGACTGTATCTGTGATTTCATTGGTGTAGAAGCCTGTAATGAAACACAGATCAGAATCTTCTTTGTAAATAATATGTATAGAGCATTGCCAAGGAGATTGAGAGAATAAATGACTTGCCCAGGGTTACACAGCCAGTATGTATTGGAAGCAGGTCTTGGACCCTCAACTTCCTGACTCCAAGGCCAGATCTCTATCTAAGATAATAGGGGGTCCCTAAACTTTTGTGCTCTGTTTACTCTGGTGGTAAACCTTCTTGTAACCACTATTCATTATGAAAGGAAATAAATTTTATAGTTTTCCATGAATATGCACAAGAAAATAAAATAAGATTAATTAATTTTTCATAAAGAAAACTTGATTTGGTGCAGAACTACATTTTTTAGTGTCATGAAGTTATTCCCTCTCTAATGCACAACTTTCTAAACTAATCACTTCTTTTGGAATATTTGGAATATTTACCAAATAATTTACCAAATAATTACCCAGTAGCTACTTTGTATATAGGTTATATTTAATTTTCTATGTACCTCTTATTTTCCCTCAAAAGAACATAAGCTCTGTATTCCCCTTAAAAACCCTGAGGGTCCATGAACCCTAGACTGGGAACTACAGTACTGTACTGTAATGCCTCTCTGAGCCCAGGTCTGAGAATACAAAGTAAAAGAAAACAGATCTTGCCCTCAAGGAGCGTATATTTTATTGGTGGAAAGCAACAATACAAAAAGTAGTGACAGGGGGATAGAGCACGAGGCCGGGAGTCTGAAAGGCTCATCTTCCGGAATTCAAATCTGGCCTCAGGCATATTTACAAGCTGTTTGATCCTGGGTAAATCACTTAACCTTGTTTGTCTCAGTTTCCTACTCTGTCAAATGAGCTGGAGTAGGAAAATGCCAAATGAAGTGTCAACAAAATTACAGAGGCTCGGGAGGTTTGCTGGCAACTTCCACACAATCCCTACTATTCTGCTTCTGGGACTAAGTCTACATCATAATACAAAGAGACCTTCAAATGCTTGAGGACAACCAGCCTTATCCTGGTAGGTTTTCTCATCCACGCTAGGCAACTTAGGAAACAAAGGGCAGGGTAGTATACCTACAACAGGTTTGCAAAGCACTTCACAATTATTATCTCATTTTATCCTTATGTCAACCCTGGGTCATAGGTGCTATAATTATCCCCATTTTATAGTTGAGGAAACTGAGACTGAGAGAGGGTAAGGGACTTGCCCATGGTCACACAGCTAGTAAGTATCTGGGACTAGATTTGAACTCAGCATTTTGTCCACTACACCACCTATGTGTGTTCATCCTTCGTTGCTGAAGAAGACCATGCCATCACAGAAATAATGACATGACTTGCGTTTGACTTTGTTTTGAGTGAGGGAGGGCTTCTACACCACCCAGTCACTAGCAGAAAGAACAAGAACCTTGTTTTAAATCTTGCCTCGGATTTCCATACCTGTATGACCTTGGCCAAGTTATCTAATCTATGAGGGTCTCAATTTCTTCAACTTTAAAATAAGAGGATAGACTGGATAACTTCTGAGGTCTTTTCTAACTGGAGGTCTGTGACCCTGTGATCCCTAGTTCTTGAAACCAACCTTGATAAGGCATGAAGTTCTACATGCTTCTCCTTCATGGTTCTACTTTCTACATGCTTGACCTCCTCTGGATGTCTCCAGATTAACAATGTCCTTCCTAAAATGTGTTGATCAGAAGTCAAAATATTCCAGATGGGCCCTGACCAATGCACCCATTGGAAACTAAATGCAAATAAACCTTAAGGGAGCTGGGGTCAAAGCATGTAACTGATGATATTCTGAAAAGGCATGGTGGGAAATCTTCTTTCTGAATAATCTCTCCCAACCCTCCCTCCCCCCCACCCAGGCCCAATGTTGCTGCTGCTACAGCTGCCACATATTTTGATCCTGCTTCAGACACAGGGAGTGATGGCTGGGGTGTGTTGACAGGTGAGGATTGGGATCTGGTGAGGAAGGGGAGGGTGCCATGACAGTTCATGTGACACTACCCAGTGACTCTGGCATGTGACTGAAGGACAGGGGTGACATCGCTGAACTCTGTATCCTCCAAAAAAAGAAGCCACATCTCTAAGTCAATCCTCTTTCTGGCTCCAAGGCTGGTACTTTTGCATTTTCTCCTGATGTTTTGCTTCTCAAAAATCAAACGATGGAGATAGCATCCATCCTTACCATCCGCAGCATAAACACAGTTTTGGAGCGGTCAGATTTTTTTATATTTTTTAGTAAATTGAACTTGAAATGTTCTATGTGTGCCTGCTTTTATCCATTTGGCTAAATCCATTCTTTGTAAACCACAAAAGAAAGAGAGAAATGGACCTGTGATTAGATCTGGGCTCTAATGCTGGACTGGGGGAGTGACGTCTGAGCAACTGTAATGAATCAGGGCCAAAGTGCTTCGGTGTTGTGGGGTGAGTGCCCAGCCCATATCTCTGCCAGGACCGTGGCTCATGAGCTATCCACATCTGAATGGCTATTAAGACACACTATGGCCTGTTACCCATAGTGAGGGAGGTGGTATCAAGAGGCCCTTCTTAGTCACTTCACAAAGGAATTTGCTACCTGGAAGAACCAGGCAGGTTGTATAAAAATGTTTTCAGCTGGTCTCCCTAAAGCTGATCATATACCAACTCTCACCGTGCTCATTCCTACTCACTTATTCACTCAATATATAAAGAGCATTTATTATCACCTACTATGTGTGACTTCTCTCACTCTGTCAGAAAGATCCTCCCTCTCAATCAAAGATCGAGCAGTGTTTAAGAGCCTGCTATATACCTAGCACTGTACCAAAGAAATTTACTTTACTACTACTACTACTACTACTACTACTACTACTACTACTACTACTATTAGTACTGCTACTGCGACTACTACTAGTATTACTGCTACTGCTACTGCAACTACTACTACTACAATTACTACTACTGCTGTTGTTACTACTGTTGCTGCTGCTACTACTACTAACATAACTATATAGCACTTTAAGGTTAAAAAAATACTTTCCTCACAACAAATCAGTGAGATAAACACTACAAGGATTATTATCCCCATTTTACAGACAAAAACATTGAGAACTATAGAGGTTGAGTCACTTACTTAAAGTCACATAGCCATTAAGTATCTGGGACTGGATTTGAATCTGTTCTGACGCAGCATTGCTGCTGCTGCTGCTGCTGTCGCTGTATATAGCCCTTAAAGATTTTACAAGCGCTTTTCTTACAATAGTTTCACACAGGAAGTCAATATATTATATAATCTTGTATAGACAAGCCTATAATCTTTGGGAGACAACTCACAAGGGAGGACGTGATTTTATGCTGTTAGTACTAATGCTGTTGTAAATTAATAATGATTTGAAATTATTTGGAATAGCAAGTAATGGACAAGGCTAAGGTATCACTGTTCAGTAGAGGTGACAGGGAGGACACCCCTGGGACACTTTGTTCCATTTTTCTGAAGTTTTGAGGTCATTGGAAGTACATGAAGTATAGCATGATGATGGAGAGACTGAGGAATAAAGGAAATAAGAAAATAATACTATGTACCAGACAATGTGCTGAGTGCTTTACAAATATTACCTCATTTGGTTCTCCAAGGTTGGTGCTATTATTATCCTCATTTTACAGATGAGGAAACTGAGGCACAGAGTGGTTAAGAGGCTTGCTCAGGAAGACACAGTAAATGTTCTGGGTCAGATTATAACTCAGGTCTTCCTGACTACAGGCCCAGTGCTCTAACCATAATGCTACCTACCTTCTTCTAAGCATGGAGGGGATGTCCTTGCTGGTTATTCTCCTCACCAATTGAGAATTGTAGCAAACCCTGAAAAGAAGATTATGGTAGCAGCAAACAATTGGATCATGGATGGGCTTTGAGACATTCGAGGGATAAAATAATAATTATTATACTAAATCACCTTTATACGATGCTTTAAGATTTGCAAAGCACTTTATGAAATTTTCTAATTTGATTTTCACAACAACTCTGTGAGGGAGATACTGTTGCGATCTTAATTTTACAGATGAAGGAACTAAGTGTCAAAGATATTAAATAGTTTGGCCAAGATCACATTGCATCTACGTAGACAGTGGGGACCCAAGTTCTCCTGATGGCCAAACTCGCCCTGCTGCCCTTTGCCAACAACACCAAAGGAATTACAGAAATGAGTTCTAAATGTAGTTTAGAGTCATCAGGGAAGATTATCTGGAGGAGGAAGAATTTATTCTGAATACTGAAGGATAGATAGAATGTTGATTTGGGAAGAGGAAGATGATGGTATTTCAGGAAGTGTAGACCAATTCCACAACTATCAAGATGGCAGAGACGATGGAGTACTGAGTCTAGAATCTCCGGAAGACTTGGGTTCAGATTTGCCCTCAGCTGCTTACTATGTGACACTGGGCACATCAGTTAACTTCTGTCTGACTCAGTTTTCTCATCTATAAAAAGGATGATAATATCACCTACCTCCCAGGGCTGTTGTGAAGATAAAATGAGATAACATTTGCAAAGCTCTTAGCAACCCTTAAAGAATTATACAAATGCTAGATATTATTAGTAGTATCATGACCATCCTCCTTACCATCATTATCCAAATTCTAGGACTTAGGCAAGCTACTAGCCTGGAAGGCCAGGTTTTAACCCTAGCTTTGCTACTAATTTGCAATGTGATCTTCTCCGAGTGTCTTCTCCATCTGAACTTCAATTTCTCCATCTGCAAAATGGGGTGGTTGGATTGTTGTTATCATTTAGTCATTTGTCAGTTATATCCAACTCTTTGTGCTCCCATTTGGGGTTTTCTTGGAAAAGATCTCAGAGTAATTTCTTCTTTAACTAATTTTACAGATGAGGAAACTGATGCAAAGAGTGTTGACTGACTTGTCCAGTCACACAACTAGGAATTGTCTGAAATCAGATTTGAACTCAGGAAGACGACTCTTTGTGACTCCAGGCCTGGCATTCTATCTACTGTGTCACCCAATTGTTTTGATAGTTGGACTACCAGTTGATCTCAAAGATCTCTCAAGACTTTATGATCAGTGAATCTAAGGTGTAAAAACATGAGTCCCCATCATCTATGCAATTTTCCCTGACTGATCAAGCCTCCCGTGAATTCATACTGATTGAGGTTGCTTGCAAATTGGGTCAGGTTTGTGTCTTATTTCTCTGACTGTGTGCTTTGTGAGGTCAGGGGAAGTCCCTGCTCCAGCTTCTGTCTCCTCCTCAGCAGAGCACCCTGCACATTTTCAAACCTGTTTTTGTTTGGGAAGGATCTGCTAGTGACTTCCCTACCAAACCTTCCTTGCATTAATTTTAATTATTTATTTTGCATATTCATTTCAGTATGTATCTGTGTATATGTGTATGTATATGTGTATGCATATGTATATTTGAGGCTACATGTTTATAAATGTATAGATATAGCTATATCCAACTACCCATGAGTTGTCTCTTTCACTAAAATGTATGCTCTCTGATACAAATACTTTCCCTTCTGTGTTTGAATCTCTAGCACCAAACCCGGAGCCTGACACATAGTATGCATGTAAGAGGTTGTTGATCAATTGGTTAACTGTTTGACAGCAAAGAGTTAGAGGATTCCCCCTAATAATCACATTTTTTATTATATGAAAAAAGAAAGGTAAATACTCACATTTTGCCAAGGGCATATCCTACATTCAGGATGAGTTCTAGATGGACTCAGTTATGTTCAAACAGCACATTTCTCTCTATTTTCTCAATGTTTCCTTGTTTTGGTTACTAATATTTAATGTTCCCACCTATCTACTCCCTTGTAGAGATGGAATTTACTGATGATTTTACTTTGAGGAAAGATGAGTATTTTAGGATAAGACTGAATTATCCCACCTAAATGGAGACCTCCTATTGACAATCTTAAGTTCAATGCCTATCTACCTCCTCTTCCATCCACCTGATATGACAAGGAGTTCTAACCTGAGTTGTCCAAAGGTGGAAATGATGAAGCCTCACTTCATCTCAAGATATTTGTGAACTAGAGGTCATTCAGGTGAAGTAGGCCCTATTTTGGGGACATTCTAGATACTAAATTGGGACTTGAATGGATGGTGCTCTATAGATTAAAGAAGACAAGGCTGGAAGCCAAGAAGGCTGGATTTTAGTCTTTTCTCTGCTAGACAAGTTCTTTCCCTTGCCTTGACCTACATTCCCTGATCTGGAAAAGGCTTTTTTGGTTCTACAATGCTATAATGCTGGGTATAGTTGAGAGGGAAATTCACCACTGCAATTTGGGCCTTTGTCAGTAGGGGTCTCTGCTTCATCCTGATAGAAAAGACACCAGAATTTGGTTGGTCCTGGGAGAATTGGATTCTTCATTGTGGAAAATGAGTATGTTTATACTAAGTTGTTTATGAGGTCAACAATACTTAAGCTATTTCTGTATGTTTACTGCAACAGCTCATCTCTTTTGGGATAATAAACCCTCCCACTTGTGTGGTTTCTTCTGCTTTCCTTCTTCCACACGTTACCATTTGAATCCTCATCATACCCCTTTAAGATGAATAAAACCTGTATTATTTTATCTATTTCATAAAAGAGGAAACAGGTGGTTTGGTGAGGCAAATATTCCTTGGCCCTCCACAATGCCTGCCCAGAGCAATTGTGGCCAAAAAACCTCATTATCCATGGGAAACCAAAAAATCTTATTTTAATGTCATTTTCAGGACTGAGTAGGAAGAAATCAAGTCATTTCACCTTTTGAAAGAAATTAGGGCCTATTGTTTCACATTTCAGAGGAAATGTGAAATCAGGAAAGGTTCTTTCAAGGGAAAGATAGGCATGTTGCCCAGTTTCTATGTTAGGGGCACAAACCTACAGGTGTAGGAAGAAAATCTCAATATTTAGTTTTTAGGTTTTTGTGGTCAATGACCTTGAGGTCTCAGTGCAGAACCCTCAAAATAATACCCTCCAAATTGAAAAACTGTCCCCCACCACTTTGAAAAAAGTCTAAAAACAAAATACTCCCTAGAATTCTGATCTTGAGAAACATAAGCCACCTTCCTGAGTCCAGAAGAAATGTATTAACGATCAAAGAATTAAAATTTTATACAGAAAAAAGAGACCTTACAGATCACGTAAGCCAGACTTTCCATTGATCAGAAGGGAAAACAGAGACTCAAAGAGGGGAAATGAATTCTCCAAGGTCAACAAGTTAGTAACAAAGTCACGACACTGAACCCAAGCCTCCTGCCTCCCAATCCAAACTGCCTGAGAATTTTCTAATTTTAACTCTGAGTTTGATCTCAGGAGAAAAGCTGGGGTAGAGAGAGGGGATAGAGAGGAGGGGAGAAAGAGACCATAAATAGTAAACCTTTCTGAAGCCACATTCCTAATGAGATTGTCATCTCAGGGTTACTTTGAAAAGGGCTGCCACCCCCTACACTGCCAGCCCCATGAGCTCAGATGGCACCATTCAGAATAGCCCGCACCTTGTCCCTTTAATGCTGGGTGTACCTCTGGGTTCTTTCTCTCCTTTGGAAGTGACTGTGTACAGGCAGAGCATAATTGGCAGGCTGTGACACTCCTGTCTGCAAGTGTCTCTCTAAATGGAGCATATTTCAGCCTTTATCTGGTGATGGCTGTTACCTGAGAGAGGCCCAGGGCCATCTCAAAGGGCTTGTAATAGCTAATTGTGCCTGTTAGGACTAGCAATTAGCTGGGGATCTCTCCACTCCTCGGCTCCAACACCCACTAGCTTTCAGCTCCTTTCACTTAACTAGCTGAGCCTAATAGAGGAGACAAGGGACAGGTAGGCATGTGGGGAGTCACAGGAAAGAAGCGAGGGCCAGGAAACCATCCTTCCACCCAACCAATGCCTCCCCCCTACTCCTTCCATTTTTCCTCCTCCTAAAAAAACACACAGAAAAAAGAAATAGACACCAGATTAGGATCACACACCAAAAATAAGCTGTGTTTATTACAGCCACAAAATGGGACTGTGGTCGGCAGCTTATTAATAGATATCGGAAGCCGGGCTGCCCCGATTTGTACAGTTTAAGCTTTAGTTGGGAGATGACAATAAAAAACTAATTAGGTACAGGTCACAAAGGAGATCACACACGCATGGTGGTTGTTGGTTACCATGGAGCACACAATGGCTTCGGTGGAAACATGAGGCAGAACATCTGAAAATTAAGACAATAAATCAGATTCATTGAATAAAAAGCCATGCACTTACCCATTAATTAAGGCTAATAGTATCCTATAAGCTTTTGTGTGCCAAAGGTAATTTGTTACTCTTTACCATAATAAATATATACAGAGAGGATTAAAAAATGCCCCACACCTTGCAGGTAGTGGCTGCAAGCCGCCCTTTATGCTCATCAAGAGAAGAAAGAAGGTTTGCTTGTGGTCTCCTGCTGGGCCCTTGGGTTCCTGTGGCCAGCTTCTGTCCAGAGGCTGAAACTCACAATGGCTGGGGATTCTGCAATCCTGAACACTGCAGTTATAAGTGGCAGGCTCTTCCCTCTGATATACAGGCAAGTCTAGTCTCCGTAGACCGAGGGCTGCTGATGCAGCCACCATTACACTGAGGACCTGACTCTGAGGCCCAGGTCATCTGGTCCATTCCCCCTGATTTCCATTTAGGAAGGAGAGGTTTGCTGGTAACCCTTCCCACCCATACAAGGGGCTCACTTTCCTCAGGGAAGAATTTTCTTTGTTTCTGATCTGAATTCTTCAAGCTCTGTTTCAAGCCCACATCTTCCTATTGTGTTTGCAAGGGAGATGAAGAACACAGATAGAAAACATTGTGTATATGTTAGATTATGTTTATCTTAACATGTTAATGTTGTATAATTATCCTACTAAGCCATGTAATAACACTGGCAGAGTTTGATCACAGACTGTTAAGTCAGTTTCCTTTCCGTTTTCCTTCTCCTCTTCCCCAGTCCTGTAAGATCAGGGTTTACAGCTCAAAGGAACCTTAGAGGTCATTGACTCTTTTTTCTTTTTTTACAAATGGGGAAGCTGAGGCATAGAGCAGTTAAATGACTTACCCAGGTTCGCATTCCTCTTGAGTGCTGACTTTTGAGACCCCCAGTTGTTAACTTAGCATTGTTTCTACTTATTTTAAACCCCAGAAATTGTTTTGAATTTGTATTTCCTTATCAGCATATGTATTGTTCTCCACCCACAAAATATAGGGTCCTTGAATGGAGGGACTCTTTTTTTTTTTTTTAATTCTTTCTATTCCTAATATCTAGCACAGTGCCTTGCATGTAAAAGATAATTAAGGCTTGTTTAACTGAAAAATTTCCCATACTCAAATTGTAAATATTACTCTAGGCTTGGGGTCAGTTCTTGACTGTCTCTATTTCCTCTTTTTCCTTTACTTGTTCCCTCAAACTTTCATAGTTTCCTTTACTACCTCTTTGTTGGTGATTTCCAAATTGACATCTTTGCTTTCACCTTTTACTAAAATTTCAGTCTTATAAGTTGATTTGAGAATAGGACATATCTTTCTAATGAATGAAATTCAGTGTGTCTAAAACCAAATTCATGCTCCCCAATAGAACACTCCATATAACCCATTTTCTCCTCACATTCAACAGACCTACATTCTCCCTGGTCCCTCAAGTTTTAAAACTTAGAAACATCTTTGATTCTCCTTTTCTCCGCCTCTGTTTCCTACCTTTCTACATACTCACTTTCCAGTCTCCCCAGGGTTTTCCTCCATGAAATCACTTTGATTCTCTCCTTCTATAGCTGCTATTCAAGTCCAGTGGACAGTAGGCTAGATGATCATAGCCATCCATCCTCCAAGGTTAAGCTCAATGACATCATCCTCTAAGAGATTTTTCATGATTTTCCAGGCCATACTCAGGGTTTAGGATTATAAAGAACCTTAGAAATCATGTAGGCACTTTATCACCTACTGCAGAGGCACTATGGTGTGGTGAATAAAGTGTTGAACTTAAAGTCAGAAAGAGCTGAGTTCAAGTCCTACTTCTGACACTAAACCTATGGTTCTGGGCATGTACTTAGTTTCTCTCAGTCTTCATTTCCTCACTTGTTAAATGAATGAGTTGGGCTAGGTGGCCTTGAAGGTTCCTTCCGATTATAAATCTATGATCCCATGACACTAGGTAGTGTGTTATAATGTATAGTCCACTGGACCTGGTATCAGGAAAGACTGGGTTCATATACTATCAGACATTTAGTAGCTTTATGACCCTGGGTAAGAGACTTCACTGTAAGTCTCAGTTTCCTCAGATGTAAAATGAGGGGGCTGGACTCAATAACTTCTCAGAGTCCCTTCTAGCCTGGAGTCTATGTTCCTAATACCACCTCACATTTCCTGTATCTGAAATAAATTCTTGATTATCTGCACTAAATATAAGAACAATAAGCATCTCTTGGTTATTTACCCTATCCTGGATAATGGGCTTTAGGAGTACAGGAAGGGGAGGATAGAAGAAATGGCTGACCTTTTCTAGGAACGTATACTCTAGTTGAGGAGAAAGTATTGAATAAAATTGTATACCATGAAGGCATAACACACTATCATTAATTTCCAGGCTCTGTGGTTCACACCCAAAGTGCTGTAGACATTCATCCAGAGAATGCAAAGCTCAAGGTAGGTTGGTATAATGGAGAGAGCATGGGATTTGGAGTCCAAAAATCCCCATCTGACTCCCGTCTCTGCTACTGATTACCACAGGGCCTTGTAGGAGTCTCTTACCCTTACTCTCAGCTTTCATTACATAGATTGAGGGGACTGGACAAGACTGAGGCATGGCAAATTGTAAGCCAAGGGCCAACTCTATTTTTGTATGGCCTAGTGTAGCACTTCATTTCAGTTATGCAAGGCACTGTTTTAACATTTTAAAATTCAATAAAATCTTATTTTAAAATATAAAACCTATTCCTAGCAGGAGTATACAAAAACGTGAAGTTGCCCACAGGGTTTAGTTTGCTGACCTCTGTTCTTTAACTCCATGGAATTTATGAAGAAGAAGAAAGGAAAGAAGGAAGGAAGGAATGAAGGAAGGAGGAATGAAGGAAGAAAGGAAGGGAGGAAGGGATAAAAGAAAGAGGGAGAAAGTAGAAGGAAAAAGAGAAGAAGGAAAAGAAGGTGATGATGATGATGATAATTAACATTTATATAGCACTTACCATGTGCCAGGCACTGTATCTCATTTGATCTTCACAACAATGTTGGCAGATAGATGCTATTACTTATTATCCCCACGTTATAGATGAGGAAACAGGAGTCAAAGGACCAGGTTCAGATCCAGCTTCTGACATTTATGACGACAAGATGTGTGACCTTGGACATATCACTTAATTTTTCTGAGATTCACACTCCTTTTTTGTAAAATGAGGGGATGGTACTAGTTGTCCTCTGAGGTCCCTTCCAGCCCTACGTTTACGATCCTAAGTGTGACCTGGAGAAATCAGGAAAGAATTGATTGAGCTCAACCTTGAGGGATTGATGGATGGCATGACGAACTAAGCAATGAGAATACTACGAGTCTTGGCAATAGTATGTCTGTATCACTTGCAGGGGACCTAGCTAGAGTCTTCAACCGTAGGCTGTGAGTAAGGAAAAAGGAGAGAGACTCAACTGGAGGAACGCTAGTATAGAAAAAGATTGAAAAATCTTGTTATCTTGCTGAGCATGTCATCAAATTGGTCCCCAATGCCCATCTCACACCCAGATTTTTTGACTTTTGCAAAATTATGTTCTGGGTGAGTTTCCTCATACCCTGATAACCCATCCCCACTCTCCATGCCTCCCCTTTTTATTAACAATGCCACTTGGCTTGGATATTAATATTTGATTAGGTTTTTATATTATCTGGATTTTAATTGTAGTGCATCTGAGCTGATAGGGGAGCTCCCTGAGCACTGAGTTGGAGAGAAAGCAGACAGTCTCTTTATTATTAGTGCTGAGTGTGTCCTCTGGGAGTGAACAGCAACTGCAGGTGAGCAGTCCCTCACAGGCTGGCATTACCTGTGGGAAAAAAGGAGGCAGGCCTCACCCTACAGAAATGAACACACAGTTTCCACACTGGAGAACAAATTCTCTAGTGAACCAATGTGCCACAGGAAATAGATGTCATGTGGCTACTTCTAACATCAAATCCTAAATGCAACGTATCTGACGAGAAAGAATTCCAGATCTTGGGGATACCCTGAACCAAATCTTGCAAAATGACCAGTGACCAGAAATTATAAAGGGTTCCCGGGGGAAGAATGGACAGAACCAAGTTACAAACTCAGAGTCTGCATCGATAAAAGGTATAAATAGCTAAGGAAGGAGGACCTCCAGTTATAGCTGGTACGGTGCTTCTTATAACCAAGAAAGGAGAACTAGACTTCTCTCCAGGCATTCAACAAAAAAAATAATGAATGCCTTTTTAAAGCTGCCTTTAACTACAGTTTTTAAATACTCTTTTTTAATAAAAATTAATACTTTCATTCAGAATCACTTATGCAATAATTTCTCTGCATTTAGATAAATGTGTCGGAACAGATTCAATTTTTATATTTGAAAAGAAACTCAGGGTCTTGGCAATTTCCACCCTTATAAAGGATGCTATTTAGTTATTTATTCATTAATTTTCTTCCTTAATCTCCCACTCTCTTTTTCTCTCTCTCTGTCTATGTGGTATTATTCCTTACCCACCACCTTGGGGTACCCTTCAGCTGACAAGTATTATTCAATTTTTAATTACATTTAGAGGGGAAGAAGCCTGAATAAGTGGAGACTTAAACTGAGCCTGGAGCAGAGCAGGCAGGATTCCCTCAGACTGACTCCTACCAAAGGCACCAAGCTGGCCGGCAGCAAGGCCAAAGAGCTTAGTGGACGGAGCCAGGCCTGAGCAGTCAGGGGCCTGGTTTGAATAAATCTGGTGACCTGAGTTATGTTCCTCTTGCACATAGCTGCCATCCATAACTCAGCAGACTTGTGACGGCTTACGGTAAGTGGCCCCATTCAGCAGACGCCTGGCATGGCTGCCTCTAACTCAGAGAATGCATTTAAGTTCTGAAGAGTGGGTTGTGGGTGAGTAAATGGAAGCTGTTGGCAAGTTGATGCTGTTTGGTTCTTTCCACACTCCTTCCTGGCCTCCCTACCCCACCACTTCCGTGCTTCTGGGAGCTAATGTTTATCAATCAGTGTTCGAGTGGATCTAGAAGACTTGTATGAACTGATACAGTGGGAAGTGAGCAGAAGAAGGAGAGCAATTTATGCAGTAGTAACATTGCAAAATAAACAACTTTGAGAGTCCTAAGAACTCTAATAAATACCATGAGTAACCATGATTGAAGAATAGTGATGACTGTCACCCACTTCCTGGCAGAGAGGTGAGATCTCAAGTTGTAGAATAGGACATTTTTTTGGGAATATGACCAATGTAAGAATTTTTCTTCCTTTACTATGCAGATTTGCTACAAGATCTCTCTGTCTCTCTCTCTCTCTGTCTCTCTCTCTCTGTCTCTCTCTGTCTCTCTGTCTCTGTCTCTCTCTCTCTCTCCATCTCTCTCTCTCTCCTCCCCATTAAGAGAAAAAGGGAGGTGACAGGGAAAGAAGAAATTTTGCTAATTGAAAAATAAAATACATTTTAAAGAAATCAGAGGGATCTATATCAGAGGACTAAGTAGACCATTTCCCATTATATATACCCTTGCCAACATGCCCATAGTCTGTAATGGATTTAGGAGGCAGATCTTGAATAACTTCAAGGTCTTTGGATGGAAGAATCACACACAAGAATTGGCAGAGAGAGAGATAAGGTGTTACAATGGGAAGAGAAGTTCAATTTAATGAACATTTATTAAGGACCAGCTGTACACAAGACATTGAACCAGACCCTGAGCACATGAAGTTGAAACACTGACAAAGTCTCTTGCTCTTCAGGATTTTATAAGCTATTAGGAACTAAGAGCCTGTGTTCCACCATTAACCAGCTCTGTTACTTTAGACAGTCAGAATAGCTGTTGTATAGTATAACCAATGTTAATACTAACATTAATATGGCACTTCATAGTTTATATAGTACGTCACATGTAATATCCTTACAATAGATTCATGAGTCAAATAGGTTTCAGGGGTGGGGAAGCTGGGGCCTTGAGGTCACATATGACCCTCTAGATCCTCAAATGCAGCCTTTTGGCTGAATCCAAACTTCACAAAGCAAATACCCTTAATAAAAGGAAGTTTCAAGTCAGTCAAAGGGCTGCACTTAAGGATCTAGAGGGCCACATGTGGCCTAGAAGTCCCAGGTTCCCTACCCCTGGTATAGATCATCAACATACCTTTGCAAGTAAGGAATGTGAGATAGAAAATGAAAAGATTGGCTCAAGTTCAAATAGTTTGTGATCCTGAAGAGCTATGGTGTAAACATGGAGATTCTGATTTGGAGTTTGCTCATCTATCCACTGTAGAAAAAAATACTTTTCCCTCAGTAAGATTGTTACCTCTGCTGTAAAATAAATGTTTTTGATTAGATAGCCTATGTATTCTTTTCTAACTCTAGAGTTCTACAATAATAGGCCCTTCAACCTCTTGTGGACCTCAGTTTCCTCATGACCTCCAAGGTGCCTTCCAACTCTAAATCTATGATCTGCAGAGCAAACCCTTTGGACAGAGATTGGCGTTGCCTGCCATCAGCAGTGGATTCTCTCTCAAGAACTCCATGTCCCTGTTGTTCTCGATGTTTTGAGTACATGGTGCACCATCTCCACTCTGAGCTTTTGCTTGAGCTGTCTCCCATGCTTGGGGTGCTGCTTATTTTGTGCACCCCCACCTCATCTCATGGAATTCTTTGCCTCCTTCCAAGCTTAAATGTTTTGTCTCACAAGAATCTTCTCTGATCCTTCCGGCTATTGACGTCCCCTCTTCTGCTGACTGATCTTTAAATCTACTGTGTGTATCTTCTGTATTTACTATCTGTGTATACTGTTTTTTACTGCAGTAAAATGTCAGTTCTTTGAGGGAAAGAAATATATTCCCAGTGCTGAATAGATTTCCAGGCACACAGTAGGCACTTAATAGTGTTTGTGAAATTTATTCAATTGAAATAAGTCTCTTGGTGAGGAAGAAAAGGAATGGAAAGGAATAAGCATTGCTCTAACACCTACTGTGTACCAAGCATTGTATTTAGTGCTTTACAAATATTATCTCAGATAGTTTCTTTTTGCTCCCCTTCTTTTCTCTGAGGCAGGTGAGTCCAAGTGGAACATGACTGTTCTTTCCAGAGCTGGGGAGTATTATGGGGAGATGGGGAGGTCAGGGGCACAGAAGAGCAGGACAGGAGGCACTGAAGTGAGGAGGTTTGTTTGTTTGCTTTTAATCCAAATCTAGTTATAAAAGTGGTTCTGTTTCTGGCAGGGATCTCTCATTCATTTGATTGCATCACACTTTGTAATTATCTGGTTGGCTGCAAGGGGATGAATATTTTGGCTACAACAACTCCTGAAAAACATCTTCTCCATTATAGAGGTGTTGTGTGATCTGTGCCAGTGGAGGGAGTAGGCACACTAATGAAACCAGAGGGCCTTAAGTATTGACATTTGGTCAGATAAGAGAGGGCACTGATGCAGTGGAAAGAATGCTGGGCCTAATTTCGAATTCTGTCTCTAATGCTTAATAACATGGACATATCACTCACCTTCTCCTAGAACTAGTTTTGTCATCATCTGGAAAATACAGATGATGTTTCTTTTCTTTCTTTTAGAGGTCATTGGGGTTAAGTGACTTGTCCATGGTCACACTGCTAGTGTCTGAGGCTAGATTTGAACTCAGGTCCTCCTGACTCCTCCTTCAGTACTCTATCCACTATGCCTCCTAACTGCCTCTCAGAGATGATATTTCTTGTCTTCTCAATGGGAAGTGGCAAGGGTAAGGGGTTGGGGGGAAGGGAGAGAATTTGGAACTGAAAAAATAAAAATAAAAATAAATAGAGATGATAGTATCTGAAGTGTATGCCTCTGAGGGTTGATTTGAGAGCCAAATGAAATAATGTAGGTAAAATGCTTTGAAAAACTAGAAGTTCTCTTCTAATACTAGCTTTCTATCTATGTGTGTGTCTTATCTCTTTTGCTAGACTATAAGCATGATGAGGGCAGATACCCTGGCTTATTTATCACCTTCCCCTTTCGCATTTTATATGTGCTTAAATGTAGTTAATGGTTGATGGATGAATGAAATATCTGATTAACTTGGTTTACCAGGTGTTCCCGGGTGCTTTGTAAAAAACAGAAAATAAAACTCAGTGACTGGAAAGAATACCTTTCTGTCAGGGACTTCCCACCAGCAGCCAGCTGGAAAAGACCTGGAAACATGAAAAGGACAAAGAAACTTTAGGGGGACCAAGGAAGATCAGCTGCTGCTGATGTAAACTTGGTGGGATAGGATGAAATGAAGGTTTTCTTTACATACCTGGTACCCCACTGTGAGGGGACTCTTTCAACCTGAGAATTTTATAGACTCATTCATTGTATCCTAATTACTTAACCAGAGGGAAAAAAAACTTCACTGTAAACTCTACATAGGCAAAGGCTGTATAATAATTATATGACCTTTGTATCTTCCCTTTCCCCTTTCACTGGGGTCTGTATTTTGCACATAGTAGGAACTAAATAAATCTAAAATCAATTTATTTATTACAAAGTGCTTTGGAGTTTACAGCCATTATCCCAATTTGATTTTTACCACAATTCTGTGTTATAATGCAAGTGTTATAATTCCCATTTTATAGATGAGGTTCAGAAAAGGTATTGTGTGTCTTGCCCAAGGTCACATAGCTAGCATATGGAAAACTGGAACTTAATCACAGCTTCTTTTGACTCTAAATTCAGTTTTCTTTTCATCACTTCAGGCTACCAGGCCCAGAGCAGTCAACTAGAAGATTCATTGTTCCTTCTAAGAACAGGTAATAGGGAAGGATCCTTGGGGAAAAATTCTAACCTGGAGAACTACCTTTATCCAGCAAGTAGGAATGTAGTAGTAAATGTAATACTTGTAGTCATAGCAGTGGTGGTAGTAGTAGGAGTAATAGTAGTAGTAGTAGTAGTAGTAGTAGTGGTAGTAGTGG
This sequence comes from Notamacropus eugenii, assembly GCF_028372415.1. Taxonomy (NCBI): domain Eukaryota; kingdom Metazoa; phylum Chordata; class Mammalia; order Diprotodontia; family Macropodidae; genus Notamacropus; species Notamacropus eugenii. Next base: position 457,332,487 of record NC_092872.1, on the reverse strand, counting down.
TAGTAATATTATCTTATTTAATCCTCACAACAGCCCTGGGAGGTAAAGGCAATTATTAATATTATCCCTATTTGAGAGAAGAGGAAGCAACTGAGATTGTAAAGTGTTAAATGGTCAAGGTGACTTATAAATGTCTGAGTCAGACACTTGGTTGATGATTCCCACTCAGGTCTTCCTGATTACAAGTATTTTTACCCAGTATGCCTGAGCTGCCTCAGGAACAAAAGGAAAAGTAAACAAACAAATCCATCTATCTATCTATCTATCTATCTATCTATCTATCTATCTATCTATCTATCTATCTATCTATCTATCTATCTATCTATTTATCTGTCTGTCTGTCTGTCTATCTATCTCTCTCTCTATCTATCCAACCATCTATATAAGTACATATATATATGTGTGTGTGTGTATGTACATGCATATATATTGTGAATGTATACACATACACACACATATATATGACTTGAACTTTGACATCAAGAGTAATTAGAAGAAACACTACAAAAGCTCATGCTTGTGGGAAAAAGATTAATACACATGAAATAATTGGAAAATAAAAATATATGACCTCATTGTGGAACTTCAGAGTTCAACAGGTCCATAAGGGCCCTGTCCAAAGTAGTTGCCTTCTTTGTAGGACCAGACAACAGTAAAAGGTCAATCAAAAATAAACAAGGGGTCAGGATTATGATACAGATGGAAAGGGGACAATCTCATATTTATTGGAGCTGGTCAGAGATGGTTCATGGAATCAGACCTGAGATAGGCCTTAAAAATTAGAGATTTTTTTTTTTTACTCAAATAACCTAGCTAAGTGAAGAAGAAGTGGAGGGGTATCACCTAAGGCAGCTAATACTCTATTTCATTTTGGTACTATAGCCTTGTTGTTACTATACTTGGGCTGACCCAGATCTATTTTCTCCCAAATCAGTAATCTCTTTTCCCCCTTCTAATTCCACAAGACACAAAAGAAGTGTCCTTTGGAGTGACAGGCAAGAAGAATTTCCTCCTCTACTTAACAGACTGGGAGGAAAAGAGTTAAATTTTCTCCCCTGAAATCTGTCCTCCAAAATGCAGGTCTTTGAATCTTCTTCTTATCACCTGCTTTTTTCACCTCCTCCTAACGCTTTCCCCTTTTTTTACTGAAAAAGAACTCTGCGCACTGGCCCAGTCTGTTCTGTCAGTGGCTTTGGGTGAGAAGGGAGGCTGTGCCACCTTCATGACCTCCCCAGATTCTGCAGTGACTCATTTGAAATGGAGGAACTTTGCAGCAGTCACTCTGAGGCGTGCGGGGACGGATGTCTTTTGCCATTTATGAAAAAAAATGTAAATGGCAACAAAAGCTATTTTTATAATGTTTTTATCTATTCTGTGACTGACATCAATAACACATAACAGTTTCATTGACATTGTATCATCTCCAATGGGCCCAGTGACCTGATTCAATGTCAGTGGAAATGCCTCGTACATCATAGCCGTGGCTGAATTGCAACAGATCCATTACCGTCACTTCAGCCCCACGAGTGCCTGAGACCCACTGCCAAGTCCATTTCTAGCGTTATCTGGGGCCTTTAATTCTGTAGGTGGTTTTTTTTGTGGTTGTTATTGTTGTTTTTGGTTTTTTGCCTTTTCCCTGTTACTGTCTGCTCTGATTTCCTAGATCCCTTAGGGTCTATAACCAATAGTCTGTCTCTTAACTAAACTATGTCCTGGATTGTTCTCTGATGCCTTCATTTATGTGCTCTTCTCTTCTTGATTATTTTAACCTGAGCTCCCTGAGGACAGGGACTGTCTTTTCTCTTTCTTCTCTCTCCCCCAACAGTAGCCAGCATGGGAGTGAGCCCACAGCAGCCTTGCAAAATGATTGGATTTCAGTCAAGTGGTACCTTAGGGGATTGGGACCATCTTGTCCAACTCATACCCCAAAAGATCCCTTCTACAAGTGAGTGCTCATTCAGCCTTTAATTAAAGACCTCTGATGAGGGTGAAGTCTCTGCCTCTTAAAGCAATCTCAACCCACTTTTTGTATTCGTTCTAATTGTTTGGAAATTCTTCTATCTATGAAACACTAACTGTGTAACTTATTGGCCCTAGTTCTGTTGTCTGGGGTCAAACAAAGCAAGTCTGATCCTCCCTCCTTAAAAGAATTCTTCAAATCCTGTGGAACAACTATCATGTGTTTCCTGAGCTTTCTTTCACCTCTCCAGGATAAATCTTTCCACTCTTTTCCACTGATCCTCTTGGGGCATGAACTCAAGGTCCTTTACCCTGGTTACCCTTCTAATGGAACTTTCCAACTTATTCATGTCCCTGCTAGGGTAGATATAGACTATCACCTTCTTATTGCTGGGGGATTATCACTCTCGTATTTAAGACAATCCAATATCACATTAACTTTCTTGGCTGCCATATAACCCTGTTGAATCACAGTGAATTTATAGTCCACCCAAACTGCCAGATCTTTTGTCAGTTAATAAACATTCAGTCAATGAACATTTATTAAACACCTACTACATTGCCAGGCACTATGCTAAATGCTGGGCAAATTTTTCAGACAATTCACCATCTGATTAACCAATTTTGTCTTTTTCACTAGAGTCTCCTTCTAAGGAACTGAATGTAGGACAGCAGCTGAAGAAAGGTCCATGCTGGAGTCTGAATGTGGTCTTCATGCTGGAACCCCTTGCCGTGATGGAGCCAACACACCCAAATCGTGGTAGGCAGTATGCACCTGGGTGGTCAGAAAGAGCTAGTTTCATCTTCCCACTTACAGAGCCACAGTGGAGGGGATGTTGGCCAGCGGAACTGCCCACACACCTTATCTTAAGGCACTGATTTCTATCCCTTTCCCTACCATTCCAAAGGGAAAAGAAAATCAACTTGAAAGTCTTACATGGGCTTAAGTGAGACTCTTGCTAATATTGCAATATATTTGTCATTTGTCTCACTGGTAAGCCTGTTTAGTAGTCAAAACTGTAGAAAATTGAATATACACTTACTGTATAAAAATGATATGCTTGGTTAGTGATAGTTTAGGAGAAATAAGTCCATCTATCATAGAAGAGCAAGCTGTCAGCTCTTTATATGTAAGAGAAACATTGAACAAAAATGTGATAAATGTTGGGCACCCTTTACAAAAGTTGCATGACAAAGTTGATTTACAATAAGTTCATAACTCAGAGAAAGAAAGAAACAAAGAAACAAAGAAAGAACAAGGGGAGGAGGAAGCCTTCTAAAGGAGCATATTAGGAAGCACGGAAAAGAAGCTGTTCCCTGTCCAGATCTCATAGTAATTACAAGCAGCTACTTAATTGTGAATTCTCCAGGTTTAGAAAGCTTCCTTCCTAGATTGAGGTTCAGGCAGGGAAGGGTAAATTTTCTGTAGAAGATATCTCAGGTAAGAGGCTGAAAACCCTTGGCATAGTACTCCTGAGCTCAGCCTGGGAAGACAGCTTTGATTGATCTCCCTGGGATGCTGAAGGGGATAGTTAGGGTAGATTAAGATAAGCAATTTGAACTAATGATAAACTGTAGGACTTGGGGAACAGAGCAATAAATACGAAAGCTACAGGTAAGAAGGGAATTCAGACATTTACCTTTGCATGCTGAAGGTGGGGAAGGTCACAAGGAAACCTTCCCTGAAAAATATGGGAGAAAAACTAACCTAGGTATTCTTAGGACAGCTAAGAAGAGGGCTTTGTCTCAGAGAAGCAGGGATGCAGACAGGTTACTTGTTCTATGCACCATATTTTTTTTTTAATTAATAGAGCTATCAAGAAGACTGAGAACAGGACTTTAAGGAATGAATATAGGCTGCCCAGATTTTGGGAGTAGGGGAGAAAGGGAAAGATGACTTCCAAGGGGAAGCTGGATACCTTCCCAGAATGACTTTCAATCACTTCATCTGTATCCACCACAGGCATGTAAGGAGCTAGGCCAGGTGTGCTGGTATATACTCTATGCATACCTACGATACCTTGAAGGAAGAACAAAGAAGCACATTATCTGTGACCTCCAGGAGTTTCCAATCTATTTGAAGAGGCAAGGCAGAGATACATGGAAAAGTAACTGATCCCAATGACTGAGGCAGCCAGAAAAATGTGGGTTCAGAAGGAAGGAGAGGCCACTGAAGGTAACAATTATCAGTGAAGGATCTGTGGAGGGAAAAGTCACTAAACCCAGTGATACCACTACAAGGTCTATTCCTCCAAAGAGACCAAAGAAAGAAGAAAAGGACCCATGTAATCAAAAAGTTTAAATCAACTTTTTTTTTGTAGTAACAAAAAAATGGAAACAAAAGGGGTACCTGTCCATTAGAGAATGACTGAAATATTACAGCATATGAATAAAATAGAATATCATTGTGGTGCAAGAAATAGCAAAAAGGATGGTTTCAGAGAAATTTGTGAAGACTTGTACAAACTGATACAAAGGAAAATGAGAAGAACCATAGAACAATTTATATAATAACAAAAACATTATGAATAAAAATAACTTTGAAAGGTCTAAGAACTATAATCAATGCAGAGATTAGCCATGATTCCAGAGGATGGATAATGAATCATTAATCATCTTTTGACAGAGATTTTTAAAAAATTAATTTGTTTTTAGTTTTCAACATTCACTTCTATAAGATTTTGAGTTCTAAATTTAAGCACCCTTCCTCTCCTCCCCCTTCCCAAGATGGTTCCCTTTTCCTCATCACAAATATTTTGCTTCTAACCCCCACTTACCTCAATCTGCCCTCCCTTTAAATCAGACCTCCTCCCTTTTCTTTCCCTTTCCCTTATCCTAACAGAGATTTGATAGACTGAAGAGGTAGACTAGGACAAATGTTTTGGGGCATGGTCAGCACTGGTATTTGGTTTTGTTTGTTAGGACGATCTGCTGTTTCTTTTTTCAATGGATGAATAAAAAAAATAAATGCTTGGTGGTTAAAAAAAATTAAAAGATTCATGGTATCAGTGAAATGATGAAGCCTTGAAGGACTCAGTGAAGTAGAACAAACTTTTTGATCAGGAGAGGTTAGCAAAGAGACAAATTTGGATAAAGTTTAAAGTTTTTGCCAAGTGAAGGCAGAGAGAGATAAGGGTAGAAAAGCCATTTGGGATCAAAATTTAGTGTCTTGAATGCCAAGTCAAGGAATTTGGACCGGATCCCATAAACAACGGGGGAGCCAATGAAGATTCTAGAGCAGAAGAGGGACAATGATAAATGCAGTGTTGTAGGAAGCTTAGCTTGGCAGCCATATAAGATAGCTAATCTAAGTCACCTTACAGGTCCTATGATTTGGCTTCCCTCCATCCTCATTTTCCAAGCCTCTGATACAATTCAATAACCTCACATAATATCTGTCAAACAAATCTTACTGATACATAGGAGTTGATTGATGTGTTTTGGAGAGAAGATTCTGTTCCTGTCTTTCAAAGGAGACATTCAGAGTTGCCTTTTCTTGTTGCTGAAAAGGGAGGAAGCTAAAGTCTAGAGAGGGCAAGTGATTTGGCCAAGGTCATCCAGTAGCAGGGAAATTTTTGGTACAGTAGAGGCAGAATTCTCTTTTATCTAAGGTATTATCACTGTGCAGTAAACTAAAATGTACAGATACGAATTATCCATGGTGCATTTGTATTTCAAGTGTTGTGCTGATTTAATTCAGAACGTTTTATTGAGATCTTCATAGAAATTCTCTACCTCCTCAGTACCTGCAATATGCATATATATATATGTGTGCGTATGTATGTATGTGTATATATATACATACATATATATTTATGTGTGTATATATATACATATATATATATATATATACATAACCTGAAATTATTTTTCTAGAGGTCTTTTCACAATTACTTGTGTGTCCTACAAGGTGTGGTAAAGAGAACCCTGGATCTAGAAATTAGAGTGGACTGGATTCCTGTTTTTTTCTACTTTCTGCCTATGCCATCTTGGGCAAGTCACAGCACTACTCTCAGCCTCAGTTTCCTTATTTGTTTGGAATAAATGGCCTCTAAATTCATGATCTAATATGAGAGAGCCAGATGTCTCAAAACATTTGCTTTTGGACACGCAATAAAACCAATTTTTTTATTTGCCTTTCAAAGAGAATATCTGAGCTAGCCTTTCATTTAGTTGTCATTTCCTTTTGTCTTATAATTTCATTCATAACAAAAAAATTAAAACTGATAGTTCATTGCTCAATATGTCCATTTCTCGGTTACTGGACAGGAATCTCACATTTAAAGTAACTGGCAGCTAAGTTTTTATCTATTTTCCAGATTATGATAGATATGCACTTATATGCAGTTGGATGGATAACGTGCGGTATATATACACCAATACGTGTTGCACATACATATACATCTACCTTACACTCACACATACACATTAAACACATATTAGACATGGCTAATGGACAATAAGACAATGCTCTGGACCAAGAATTGAATAGAAGGAGTGCAGCCAGTATTGCCTTCTGGAAATTGCACAATTCTTTTAATAACCCCAAGTTTCTCCTTGAAACAAAGGCCCATCATTTTTTAACACTAGTATTTTTCCAGTGATGTTGTATGGCTGTGAGTCCTAGAATATTACAGTCTCCAGTGATTTAAAGGTGAGGTTCCCCAAAGGGCAATGGAGAAGTGCATGATGGGTGTGAGCAGGCTACAACAATAAGGAAGAATTATGCAGTAAAAATGGTGCAAAGGATATCATCAAAGAAATGTATGACTAAAAAAGGAGGATGGGTAGGTTAGATGGTGAAACTAAAGATTAACCAATGGATATCCTGCATGTCCCAATTAGGAGCCTCACAATGGATGGGGGGAAATTGGGTGCACCCCTCTTTGAACTTGTGAGAAGACCTGAATGAGAGTCACACAGAAAACATAGACATGGTGGATAGCAGCATGCGTCTTTGGAGGGAACACCAATACTGATGAGATCACAGATCCTCTGGAGTATTAGTATATAGTTTTATATTTCTGAAAGCCTCCCTTTGGGAGAGTAACTTCTGGGTCATTCTGTAATCAATCAGCAGTGGTTAAGGAGGCAGCAGCGCACAGTAGACAGTGCTTTGGACTTGAAATTAGGTAGCCCCTGGGTTTGAATCTTGCCTTTGGCATTTATCAGCTGTATGACCATGGGTAAATGACAACTTCTTTGAGACTCAGTTTTCTTGCATGTAAAATGGGAATATTATAGTACCAACCTGATGAGGTGGTTGTGATGATCAAATGAGATAATGCACATAAATTTACTTGTAAGCTCTACCACTTTATGTAACAGTCAGCAATTTTAAAGCTTTATTTTAGCTTTAATATTTAGTCAGAATCCAGAATGTGATTGAACAGTGAAAAAAATGCATTTCATTTAAAAACCAAGTGGAAATATTCTTTTGAATTATCTTCTGTTTCCAAATCCTCATTCTACTACTTGACCCAACTAGTATGGTTAATTGAGACTTGATTATATCATTTGACACTTATCAAGAAATAACAATAATAACTACTCATTTCTATAATAATATTTTCTTTTCAGAGGTCTTTTCCATCCATAACCTCATTTTATCCTTATCATGCTCTCGTGATGGTACTATCATGATTCCCATTTGACAGATGAACAAACTGAGGACCAGGGCCAACTAGTTAATGGCAGAACTAGAAAGCACAACTTCTAAGAACTAATTCAGTACTCTTCATTGTACTGAGCTTTCCCTAACAGTCAGACATTGTATAAGGTGCTACAGTCATGAGCCTGTTTTAGTGACTACTGACTGACCACATTAATAGGAGACAAGGAAAAGCTTGAATCTGCCTGCCTCGGGGCAGATACTAAATTCTGTCTTTCAGGAAGCATAAGCATTCGCTCCTTTGAAAGTCATTCTGTTCAATCTATTGTAACTTCAACTGTTGCCCCCCTCACAGAAGGCATGTGAGCTGTTAATGGTGCACGTGTGGATCCATTGCCACAGAAGACCTCTGCTGCAGGACTTGGAAATTGATGGTTGGTTAGTGATTCCTTATTACTGTGCCCTAGCAGATGGCCACTTCCCCAGAGAGGCCCCTCCAACTACTGCTGTGTGTGCATATTGGGCAAATATCTCCGGCCGGCCCCCTTTGCCCACCCTGCTCAGAGATTGGGAGAGATGAGCCTAGAATTTCCTCCTCTATTTTTTTAATCCAATTCAGTCCCACCAAGAATATTCACAGTCTGCTTCAAAATACTAAGAAACATTTAGTTATCTGAAATGCAGCTTTTTTGCCCTTCTTCCCTTCAGTCTCTAACCACTCTATAGAATACAAATGCAATGCAATATGAGAAACATGAATTGAGTCTCTACTGTGTGCTAAACATTTTGCTAGTCATTGGAGAAGGTCCTAAGTTGAGACGTGACCTCCGCTCACAAAGGACTCACAGTCCAATGGTAGGATAAGGCACTGACATCAATAACTGTTTATAATACATAGTTTTATATACTAAATGTATTATGGAATTATGAAAACCAAGCATTATATGAGGTCATAGGAGCATAGACCTAAAGATAATAGAGCCCTCAGAAGCCGTCTAGACAAATGACTTCATTTTAGAGATGAGGAAACTGAGGCCAGAGAGGTTAAGTGACTTGTCTAATGTCGCACAGCTGATGAACATCAGAGGCAGCCCAGACTCTTTCCACTGAACCATAATTTCAGACAGGTTGTTACTTATTTGGTAGAGGCAGAATGCTGCTTTGATCATAAAATGATTCCTGGAAGAGAAGGCACTTGCTTTGGGTTTGAAGAGATAGGTAGGGATTGAAAAGTGGAAGTGGAAAAGGAGTACTTTGGAGTTATTGAAAATAGTGTAAACCAAAATAAAGGGGTGGTGGGATACGTTGGAGCCTGAGAGTAGTACAGTTTGGCTATAAAAATGGAAAGGAAAGGTTGCTCCAAGCTGGTAATACTTTGGATGCCAGATAGAGTATTTTAAACTTTATTCAGATCAGATCAACACTGGTCAAAGGCCTATTGTGTGGAAGGTCCAGTTGCCAGAAGGGAACCGCTGGAGATGTTCAAGCAGAGGAGTGATGTGACTAGATTGATGCACCACAAAAGTTATTCTGGTGAGTTGGATTAGAGAGGAGAAATAATGAAACCAGGAAGGCCTATAAACCTTTCTCCTCCTTTCTTTCCCCCCCCTCCACTTTTCTCTCTCTTTCTCTTCCTCTTTTTTCTTCTTTTCACTCCTCTACTACATCTCAAATTCAGTTACCAAAGTGACTCCTCCTCAATCTTCCCATCTCCAGTACTATATAATCCATTTAACAGCTGAGACCTCCATGAAGTCTTCCTTGACCATTTCCCCAATGAGTTTTTCATTCTTGGATTTATTCTACCATTTATAGCATGCATGTTACCATCTTTCCATCCTTTACTTATATCTCTCAACTTACTGTTCTCAAATGCTATCACCTGTGTCTTGTCATTTCCTCCTACCCTCCATCTCCCTAACACACTCAACTGAAAAAAAAAGTATACGATATAAAACAGTTGGCAAATTTTAAAGAATAATTAAAAATGTCAGTTTTTTTCCTCATTCTTCCCATCTCAATATTTGATGAAGTTCAGATCGAAACAGTCCTGGGACATTGTGCTTTTGTAGTTAATATCTGGTGGACTATCACACAGGTGAATAAAATGATTTCATATTTGAATGAAATGTATTGGAATTTACACTATTATTTGATCTTCATCCCTTTTAATGGGGAAGAGATGGAAAGAGTCCTAGGATAAGTTGCTATTTTACCATTATTCTTTTATTTCTAACACTTGGGGCTACTGTACAGGAGGATAAAATAATTCCTTTGCTATACTATTATTTGAGTCATCTCATCGAAGTCATTAAATGAGATGCATATTTATCAATCATCTATGGGGGATGAAGGAGAAGAAGACTTAGTCCTTACGCTCTAGAAGCTTATAAAGTAAAGGGGAAGATGACTTAAATGCATAGAATGTTTACCTAAGGATAGAAGGCTATCTGTAATTAAATGCTTCACTGTGTGGAATAGATTGTAAGCATTCGAAGAAAAGAGACGGTGAGTGGAGGAGTGGCTAGTGATAGTTTTATAGAGGTGAAGGACTTGGGATGGATCATAAAGAAATAGTAGAGGTGGGCAATCACAAAGGAGGAAGAAAGGCATCCTTCTAATTCTTGTTTTCTCCATGGTGCCTTAGACATGGCCAGGAACACAGCAGGTTTTTAATAAATGACTGATAGAAATGTTGGAAGGTAACCAGTTCTGTGCTCAGAACTGTAGCATTCTTTTGGACTGGGATTATTTTCTGCGACCTGAACCCAACTCAGCTTTAAGTCACTGTCCCAAATAGGTGGGCTCCTTGCATATACTACAATAATCATGGTCTGGGAGATCTCTTTTAAAAACAATAACTATTGACACATATGGCCTTGGACACTTCACTTTCCTTCCTGGGGTCTCAGTTTCTTCATCAACAAAATGAATAATCATGCCTTATCTATCTACTATACAGGGGACTTGGGGGTAATCAGATGAGATCATGTGAAAGTGAACAATTGTATGAATATAGGACATGATTATCATTCTCATTATCATATATCTCTAACTTTAGGAAGGGGATTGGGACCAGCTCTGAGGTCCCCGAGAGGTCTTGCCTAGTTCTTCTAGGATCTGATTTGCTCCCAACAGAGGGTGCTCTGAGATAGAAGATAATGGCTATTGCCACACCTTGGCCAGACCTAATTGGTGGTCTTAGGTTTCCGTGTTTTCCCTTTGAAGCACTTGGTTTCACCTAGGAAATTTCAGGAAAAGAACCACCAGACCCAGTGGTAAAGGGTCTGGAGAGACTTGCTTTTTTTTGAGCACAGAGGAAAGGAATGATGCCTCCCTGGCACAGTGAAGAGGGTGTCAGACGGCACATGATAGAGGTATTCAAAATAATGAAAGCGTCTGTAACAAGGAGAGATCAGCGGCTCCTCTCCATCCAATTTAAATGTACTAGAACTAGAGGACACTCATTAAAATTGATTGGTAGCAAATTTAGAACTGATAAAAGGAGATGCTTCTTTACACAAAGTACAATTAATGTGCTGAATTCGTTTCCACACACACACAGGCTCCCAAATGAGCCAGAGAGTTGTATAGATTGAAGCAGGCCTTTGGCTGAAGCTGTCAGCAGGGTGGCAAGCAGACCTGATAAAACAGCCATGGTACCCTTTTGCAGTGCAGACACATGTGAATGACCTCGGCATGGGACGCAACTGGGTGGTACAGATGGGTAATCCTAGGCACATTCCTTGGTCTTCATTTTCTCAATTGTAAAATGGTAATGAGGACTTGCACTTACTGATATCACAAGGTATCTGTGAGAAAAGCATTCTGTAGAACTCGACCAGCTGCAGAAGTATGAATGATGAAGAATCTCCATTATTCTAGAGAGGTTTGGGGGGCATCTCATTTTGATTGATGGCTCTTGCCCATTAAGTTTCATCTCTTGTTAATAGCAAGGGGATGCCTAAGAAAAGGGACATAGGAACTTTTATTGGGGGCTTTTTAAAGGACAGAACTGTAGTTTAATTTGGGAATCAGCTGGTCATATACCAAACCTTCAGTTCTTAGGCCTTAAACTCATAGAATGCCACCAGAAGGGACCATCTAGTCCAATTTCTTCCTTGTACAGAAAAGACCTAGATAGGGAAAGTTACTTGCCCAAGATCGCAAAGCATTTGACTTACACAGATGACAGAAAGCCTAACTTCCAATTCTCCAGCTAGCTGCCTTTCTTTCCCACCATAACATCTCTCCTTTGCCAGATTTCTGACATACTGATTGGTCCAGAGTAGGCACTTAATAAGTGTTTGCTGATTGATTGATTCTAATTCTAATGAAGAAGCCTGGTTAGTGATCACCTCTTACATGCATTTGGTAACTCCTTCTGCCCACCCCCATGCCAACCACATGAGAATGCATAGTTTTCTCAGGAAGTTAAAGATCCGTGGGAAATAGAGAGAGGGTTTCAACTAGGGGCAGGAGAAAGTAGAAAGAAAGAGGGACAGAGCATTTTATTGAGAGAAAAAAAAATCACAGATGTTTCTAAATCTCCTTAACAGCCTTCATGCAACTGGGCCTTTGGAGTAAGGTTCAAGATGCCATCTGTCTAGAGACAATAAGACCAATTCTCACTGAGTGAAACCAGCCACTAGATTCATAGAAGCCCAATATGCTAGAATCATAGAATGTCAGAGCTCTGAGGGACCTTGTTGTCCAGTTATTTTAGTTGTGTTCATATCTTCATGACCCTTTTTGGGGTTTTCTTAGCAAAGATACTGGAGTGGTTTGCCATTTCCTTCTCCAGCTCACTTTCAGATAAGGAAACTGAGACAAATAGGGCTAAGTGACTTGCCCAGGTTCACACAACTAGTCTGAGGTCAGATTTGAACCAAGGAAGATGAGTCTTTCTGACTCCAGGCCCTGCACTCTATCCCCTGAATCACCTAGCTGCTCTACAAGGGACCTTAGACACAACCTAGTTAACTTCCCCTCCTCATTTTATACTTGGGAAAAGGAAGAGATTGCCCAAGGACACATCTATTTATTCTGTGACTTTAGCATCAACCATAATGTTTCCTGTTACTGCCTTCCCTCTCCAGGTCTAGGGACCAGAGCACCTGTCCAGAGCAAACACACTCAGATCTATACCTCAAGACAGATTTCATGAAACTATGAAGAGTAAAACCCTAATTAGTCAGAGTTCATCTAACAAAACTCTTGAGGCCACCTTCTCTAAGTTCAGTGGGAACCATGGATATAGAGGAGATAAAATCTTTCATTGGGTCCCAGTCTAACATTCTCTTTCTCTATCCAATAAGGACCTAGGTAAGACCTTTAGGGAGGGAGAGAAGGGCAGTAATACGTTCAGGAGGGATTCTTTAGTGATAGACAAGTGTCAGAAATTCTCTTCAAAATCTGGGGCTTTTGTTGAGGGTTTTGAATCAGGAATCTAAAGAACTGAAATCTTTCTCATGACTTGATTTGAGAGATTTTTTCACTAACTATATGGCAGACTGAGCTACAGATTATAAACTCCTCAGTGATTAGAAGGATCATGAGAGCAGGCACTATGTTTGATTTAAACTCCTTGAACACTTGCTTAGCATAGTACTCCAGCTATAGTAGGTACTTCATACATAGCTGTATTCATGTTTTGTATTAGCTCCATTTGCTTCTCAGACTTTATATCATGTCAGACCAGCCTAAGTGATTGGACCACAAAGTGGTTGTAGTTGGTTTTGCCTCCTCTGTGTTTAACAGTAAGGGCTGGGGGCTCAGGGTTGGCAAAGGGGAAGATCAGTCTCCTTAGCATAAAGCTGCCTCCTTTAGCATCCCACTTTGAAGATGATGAGAGGTGCCAGACTGTGGAAAGTACGAGGTGTCGTGTGCTGAAGGCAAAATGTGATTGGGTGCAATTACTGTATATTAAAATAGCAAGAATTTGGATACGAAAGCAGAGCAGACTGTACATTGCATGATGTAGAGAATGGAGAAGCCCTCCCCAACTTTCACAACTGTGTTTGCATGTATCTGAGAGAGTGCCAGTCTCAGAAAATGGCATTTGCTGCAAAGAACCCTGACAGATTCCTCAACGCCGAGGAGGTAAGAAGGCAGATCCCTCCAATAGAGATGTGTGGACATTAGTTTACATTTTTCCTCCATTATATTTATTTCCCTGATTTGTCCTATGCCCAAATAACAATGAAATTAGTTATCTTTTGATCTAAAGTTTGTTCAAGAATTCTAAATGTATTTTTTCCCTTCTTTTAGGAAAAACCTCAAGGTCTATGCCAACTCTTCATTAGAGCAGAAAATCCCAATTTGAGAGATATTTTCACTAACTATGCGGTAGACTGAGCTACTAGATTATAAACTCCTCAGATTTACAGAATCTGAGATTTTGAAGGGACATCAGAGTCTATCTAGACCAACCCAGACTTGAATAAAAATCCTCTTTGCCAAGTAGCCAATTAGTGGTCATTGAGTCTTTCTTTGAAGATGCCCACATGGTAGAGCTTGTTACTTCCTGAAGTGGCTCTTTCTTCTTGGGTGCAGCCCTGATCTTTTAAGAATAGCTTTCCTCTCATCAAACAATAATAACAGCAGTATTTATAGACTCTTTTCACCCGCTACCTATTGTGGCCTCGTTCTGTCTTCTAAGGCCTAATCCTTCTTCCAGAGGACAGTCTTTCAAATACTTGAAGACAGTTATCATGTTCCTCTCCCACCCCCAATTCTTGTCTTCTCAAAGCCAAACATTTCAAATTTCTTCAGCATATTTTCATATATGATCTTAAGATTCTCTGCTATCCTGATTTCTTCCTCTGAATGGTCTCCAGGTTGTCGATGCCCTACCTAAAAGGAGGTGCCTAGGACATTAACACAGTGTTTGGCCAAGGCAGACCTTATGAGTATCACCTCCCTAATTCTAGGGGACACAATGACTCTCTAAATGTAACCAAATGCCACATGAGCTTTTTCTCATACCACCTTATTGACTCATTCTGAGCCTGAGTCCCATTAAAACCTTCAGGTCTTTTTCAGAAAACCTGTTTTCTTTTCACAACACCACTACCTTATACTATTGAGGTTGATTTCTTTTGTGTCAAATTTTGCATTTATCCCAAATAATGACATGCTATTCTAGCTTGCTGAGATCTTTATTTAGACCCTGACTCCATTATCCTACACTTGGTTTTATCTTTCAGTTTTGAGCATTTAATCAATCAACAAGCATTTAATAAGCGCCTACTATGTGCCAGGCATTGTGTTCTGTGCTGAGTGTTGGGGATAGAAAGAAAGGTGAAAGGCAATGCTTTCCCACAGGAAAGTCTCAGTCTAATGGGGGGGGAGACACCACCCAAACAACTAAGAACAAATAAGATATGTACAGGATAAATTTGAGATAATCAACAGATAGAAAGTAGGATTTTCACTGAGACTTGGAGGAAACCAGGGAAGCCAGGAGGTAGAAATAAGGCAGGAGAAAATTCTAGGCAGGGAAACAGTGAGTTAAAATACTTGGAGTCTGGAGAAGCATCTTGTGCCAGACACAGAAAGGTCAGTATCACTGGATCACAGAGTAAGTGGGTATGGAGTAGGTAAGGTATGAGAAGCCTGGAAAGATAGTGGGAGGCCTGGAGCAGACAGATTATGGTCTATGCAATGTAGAAAAGACAAAATAACTAAATGTCCTTAAGCAGTTTGTAATCTTCACAAAAATATACAAAACATTTAGGAAAAATCAAATGCAGAATGCGTAGTTGTTATTCAATCTAATCCGACTCTTGGTGACCCTATTTAGGCTTTTCCTGGCAAAGATACTGGCACAGTTTCCTTCTCCAGCTCATTTTACAGGTGATTAACTAAGGTAAACAGGGTTAAGTGACTTGCCCAGGGTCACACAGCTAGTAAGTATCCCAGGTTGGATTTGAATTTAAAAAGATGAGCCTTTCTGACTCCTGACCTTCTTTGCACTATGGCACCACCTAGCTGCTCTCTTGGCTCACTGACTAATTATTAACCCATTTGTTTTCCTAACAACGTACCACCATCCAGTAAAATAACCCTAATTCTATGAAACATTGCAGAAGTGAAAAGAAGAGAAAGATAGTAGAGGAGGACAATATGGGCGCTTCAGGGTTGACTCTTATTTACTTCACGGATGACACTCCTGCTGGGGACAATCTGCACAGCAACCATCCTCCTGCCTCCAATTCTATTGTTTCCCTCTCCTTCCTCCTCCTTCTTAAGTGGCAATCCATGTTCACCTGCTTCCGCTAAATACACCTGCTCAGATTTCTCTGAAGTTGCTCTTAAAATACACTTAAATATATAACAATTACTCCTGAAGGTGAAGTAATTATGAATGCAAAATGATCATCACATCCCTCATAATCATATTTTCATAATGCTCTCATGGTGTCTGAGGAATACCGGAAAACTACTTAGCAGCACAAAGAAAATAAAATGAAAATCGGCAATGTCATTACCGGAGCTCAGTGGCTTGAATAACACTTTGTATTTCTTTGCTGGCTTTTCTCCAGGGAGATTGCCCTCATCCTCCTCACCTACCCAGCATCCCAATGAGGTCAATGGGTGAAAGTTCTCTTCCTTTTGTGGATTATGGCAAGATGGCCAGACCGAGTGGTCTGGTCTTGCAAGACCACCAAGCAACAAGCAGTCGTACCTGGGCCACGGCCCCAGAACACCCTTCCTCACTCAGAGCTTCTGGTTTCTTTGCCTTTTATGGACTCTGGAGGTAGCTGCAATCTGCTCTTGCTTTTTTAAATATGTTGGTTATGGATTTAGTCTAAGGAAGTTATGGACCCCCACATGAACACTAGACTTGTCTTTATCTGAACTGAACCTTTCTATCCTACATACTACAAGGTCCTGCTTATGGTATTTTCTCATTTGCTTTCTGCGGTTCAGTTGTTTTAGTCGTGTCCAACTCTTTGTGACCTCATTTGGGGTTTTCTTGACAAAGATACTCTAGCGGTTTGCCATTTCTTTCTCTGGCTCATTTTACAGAAGAGGAAATTGAGGCAGACAGGGTTAAGTTTCTTGCCCAGCTAGGAAGGAGACCAGATTTAGACTTGGGAAGGGGAGTCTTCCACGCTTGTGCACTATGGCGCCACCTAGCTGTGGGTATCTATTGTGGCACATTTGCTTATATTTAGAAAATGTTGTTTTGTCGTTGTTCTTGAAGAGGACCATGACATCAGGAAGGTGATGCTGTGACTTGCAAGTGGATTGGATTTAAATGAGTGAGAGATATGCAAAATCACCAGCCTCACTTGCTTCTCCAGAGCCATCTGGGCCTAGTGGCAAGATATAGATTAGGCTGACTGGAGATTTCTTTAGTGACTGACTAGTCTTACAAAATTCTCTTTGAAGTTTGTAGTTCTTGCTGACAAAAAAAGCAAAAATTCAAATTGGATTTCTAGAGTATAGAAACTCTAAGACATATAGCTCCTGTTTAGTTTTATGCCAATGCAATCCAATTCAAGTCTTTAGCTGCCTACTATGTGCACCGCACAGCATTACAAAGTATGATCCCCACCCCTAAAAGAACAATCCTTGCTCTCAAGAAGTGTACAATAAGCAATATAATATATAAACAGAGAAGTGTATGTATGATTACTTGAAAAGAAAAAGGGTACTAATACTTAGGGAAAATCAGGAAAGGCTTCCCTTAGGAGATAATAATATGCTCTGAAATGTAGCATGCCTAGGGATTCTACAAGGAGGAGAAAGAGGAAATGATTTCTAGGCACTGGAGACGTCTTATACAAAGGAGTAGAAATACTAAACAGAATACCACTAATCAAGGAATAGAATACAATGAATTTTGATGAAATAACAAAGTTTTTGCAGGAGAATAATGTGAAATAACTTTGCATAAGTAGACTAGGACTAGATGCTTTAATGGACTTAAATGTCAGGTATTTTATTCTGGAGGCAGAAGGGAGTCACTCCAAATTCTTGAGCAGGGGAATGACACGATCACATCTGTGCTTTAGGAGGGCTGATTTGGAAGTTACATGGACGGTGGACTGGAGAGGGGAGAAACTAGAAGCCATACAGAGGATGTAAAGAATAACAAGGAAAGGGGGATAATAGTGCCAAATGCTATAGGAGGGTCAAAGAGGTTGAGGATTGAGGAAAGCCTAATCAGATTTAGCAACTGAGATATTGTTGGTACCTTTGGAGAAAGGAGTCTCAGTTGAGATCAGAAGCAAGGGGTTGAAAAGTAATTAGAAGTAGAGAATGGAAATAGCAGATTTAGAAGACATTTAAATATTTTGGCTCTGAAGCTAAGGAAGGATACTTGATGGTCACTTGAGGGGATGATAGAGTCAGGTGAAAAACTTGATGCATGAGACTGATCTGAGCATGTTTGTACACATCAGGGGAGGATCCAATATGTAAATGAGAAGAGAAAGGACAAGCAGCCAGCAACCCCAACCTTGTGAGTTTGGCAAGCACAAGAGCCTCTTCAGCAAAGATTGGGACTAAAGAGAAGTGACAAATAGTTAAAGGCAAGGAGGAAAGGGAGTTCAAAATGGAAGTCCTCTATTTTCTCAGTAAAATGGAGGGAAAGGTGGAATAGGAGTTGTAGGAGAGAAGAGAAGGTTTTGGAACAGCTACTATAGGCAGAGAAATAGAGGGTCAGTTAGGAAAGAGAAGAAGGCTTTCCATGCACCAATGAAGGCCCAACTAAGATCAGATAAAAGAAAGGACAGAGAAACGAAAAAGTATAAGTTTTTCTCTGGAAAAAATTCTCCCTTTTGGCTGTTTACATCCAATTCTCAAGAAATAAGAACTTTATGTATTTACCATGTACTATTTTTGGCAGTTACTTGTGAGAATCTTTTATTCTCCCAGTAGATGGTAAGGCCCTTGAGGTCAGTGGTCATATCTTACTTATCCTTGTAATATCACTAGTACCTTTTTTCTGCATGATAACCTATCAATAAATATTTGCTAAATTGACTTTAATGTTAGGACATTGCTGGCACAACTTTGGCTAGGTCAGTATATATTCAAATTCAAAATCAAATTTAACAAAAATTATTAATATAGAGTCAAGCATTATGTTAGATCTTAGGGGAGGAAATACAGTTTTGATAAGGTAAAATTAACAAAGGTGAATTGGACAAGCCTTGGCTTTAATAGGCTTAGCTAGGTTAACAGTTCACTCCTTCCATGGGGAATTTACAAAATCAAAAACCCAGCATTTCTTTCCCATTATCTCCCAACTTCTGTATGATCAATAATAGACCCCCAAAGCAGTGACAGGTAAAGGAAAGATCACTGGATTTGAAGTTTAAAAACTTGTTTCTAATTTTGGCCCTTTTACTTACAACTTGTTTAATTTTGGACCAGTCACTTACCATCCCTGGACCTCAGTTTCCTCGTCTATAAAATGGGGAAACTGGAATAATTATGGCTGAAATCATTTCCAAGTCAAAATTCATCAAACAAACAACATTTATTAAGTACCCACTATGTGTCAGGTATGGTGCTAAACATTAGGGATTAAATAAAAAGGTAAAAGACAGTCCCTGACTTCAAAGGGCTTACAATCTAATGGAAGAGGTCTGTGTTCTTCTTTCATTTTCGAAGAAGACCATGCCATCAGAGAAATGATGACATGACTTGCACTTGACTTTGTTTTGAGTGAGGGAGGGCTGTGCAGGTCACCAGCCTCACTTTCTCCTCCAGAGCCATCTGGATCCAGTGACCAGATATTCATCAGGATGACTGGAGAAGGCCCAGGATGCACTGGGAGACCTTGGCATATTCAGGTACTCATTTAGAGTGAGGTAAAGTCCATTCAATAAATAAGCCTTTTTAAGAAGTAAACAGGGAATGGCCTCTTTAATGAGAAAAAGAATGAAAAAAAAAAATAAATGGAGTTAGGAGGGAAAGAGCAACAATTACTATTGATAATCATTCTGAAGCCAGGAGTGTCTTGAAAAGAGCCCTCAAGTGGAGTTTGGGCAGGGACCTATTGTTGTGCAATGGAAGAGATAACGTGCAAACTAATATATACAAAACAAGCTATATTACAGGATAATTAGAAATAATTCAAAAGAGGAAAGGCACTGGAATTAAGAGAAGTTAGAGGAAACCTCTAAACCTTATGAACAGTCTATGAACAGCCCTTCTAACAGGTGGACTTTGAATATGTTATCAGTACTCACTCTTTGTCCTTACTCAAATTGGGATGAAATCTCTCAATATTCTAGATCTGATCATACTTGAAAGAAAATTCTCTGAGATTAACTCAGAGCTAGATCCTCGTGGTAAGTGTATGTGACCCTATGTCAAGGTCAGTATACATTTTGCTGAGCTCAGTTGATGCAAAATGATACAAGATGAGTATTACTTTTCCTTGACCTATTTTTATTATTATGGTTGCTATTGGTATCCATCTTAATTTGGCCTCTATGCTTTCAATATGGAGGAGAAAAGAAATTATGAAGATCATCTAGGTAGTACAGCGGATAGAGTACAGGACTTGAAATCAGGAAGATCTGAGTTCAAATCCAGTCTCAGACACTTACTATCTGTGTGACCCTGGGTAAGTCACTTAACCTTTATTTACCTAAGTTTCATCATCCATGAAATGGGGATAATAATAGTTCCTATATTCCAGGGTTACTGTTAGAATCCCATGAGACAACATTTGTAAAGGACTTTAAATGGTATTGTTATTATCATCATTAATATAAGAAAATGTTCACCAAAATAATTTCTTTTTGGATGAAGATTCTCATCAAGCCCATTCTAGCTCTTTATAAGGCAAACTCTCTCTCTCTCTCTCTCTCTCTCTCTCTCTCTCTCTCTCTCTCTCTCTCTCTCTCTTCTCCTCAAACCAGGGAAGCTGATTGTAAATAATGAATTAATGATCCTGCATCAAAGACAATGCAGGGATTGCATAAGAAATGAGCAGTTCACACCTTTTTTCAAAGTTAACATTTTTTTCAGCTTAAAAACCTGATAAATGATTTCAATTAACAGTTACAGAAAAAGAAAATTATATTGCAAATTCATGCAAAATCTTCCTTCAAAATCACTTGCCTAATTACACAAATCAATTCTTCAGACTGAGAATCTGGCTCTAAAATAGAAGGTATGAATGTTTCAGAAGCTGTTGCATGGGGAAGGTGGTTATCTCCAGGATGCCAACAGTTGGTTTCTAAAAAAAAAACAAAACTGATCACATGTTATATAAACCCAAGAAGTTAAAGTCAATAAATAGGTTTTGTCATTATTTGCTGAATTCTTTTGCGGGGCCAGCCTCAAAACAAGGTGATAAAGTGGTCCAGATGGGACCACACTATATGAATCAATGATGGAGAGACATAAAAGCCTCAGAGGTCCAGGTGTATGAAGCTAAGTTATAAAGTTAACAAAATCATCTTTAATTGTTATCCTTCCAAAGAACAGTTTCCATTGAGTGGTGAGGTAAGAAATAAGACTACAAAGGGTCAAAAAGTGAATGAAAGGAGAAGCAGAAGAAATAAAGACTATAGATAGCTTTTCCCAGGACTCTAACTATAAAGGGAGGAGAGAAATAGGAATATAATTTGAGATGATGGCAAGACCAAATAAACATTTTTTTAATGAGGAAGAGTTGATCATGTTTGTAAACATCAAGGTAGAAACCAACAGATGGCGTAAGACTAAATATTAGTGAGGGAGTCCTTGCGGGAGTGAAGAATGGATGGCATGAGATCAAGAACACGAATATCTGGATTGGCCTTTGCTTGGAGAAGCACCACCTCTTCTTCAGAGAATAAAGTTAAGAAAGAGAAGATGGGGCAGATATCTAGGGGTTTTTGACTTGTAGATTCACAGAAAAGACAGTTCCTAACAAATGGCAGCAGTGGAAGCCCAGTTGAGATTAGACTGAGGAATACAAGACTGGACATGATGAGGCTGAGAACAAGTTTTCTCAGAAAACCATGATGATCTTTTGCTAAATGAGATATTGTATAAGAGGTTTGTGAAGAGAAAAAGAAGTATAAAGCAATGCAAGGCCAATTATGGAAGAGTAAAAGGATTGCCTTGCTCTAGTGAGGCCTCAGTTGAAATCAGACAAGGCAAATTTACTTTCCTTAAGTCAGTAGAGTTGTATCCCTCCCTTAAGTAGCACATGAATAAGAGGAGAGACAGTAAATAGTAAAGGCAATCCATAGCTGGAGTTTGGCAAGCCATGAGTCCCTAGCTATAGGACAAGGGTCAAGGGACTAGAGAGTAGAAGACAGTGGATAGCTGGATTTATTGATCATAGATCCATGCCTAGTAAGGGAGGAAAATGAACTTGAGGCAGTGATGACATCCTGAGAGATCACCAAGAAACTGTAGGACTGGAGGTCATGTTGAGAATGAAGAAAAAGGAGAGAGTATGGAAGCAATGAATGTGGATAACATTTTTTCCCTCTAGGAGTTTAACTGGAAAAGGGAGGAGAGATGAAAGTTGATTATTTTAGGGGATACTAGGGTCTGCTTACTTTTTTAAGGAAGAAAAGCCTTAGATATGTTTAAAAGAACTAAAGAAGGAACAAGTAGATAGGGAGGAGACTGGAGATTAGAGGGAAGATGATTGAGAAGGTAATCTGCTGGTAAAGATGGGAGGGTCATGTGTAGAAGGACTGTCTTAGCAGGTGGAAGGGCCACTTCATTATCAGAGACTGAACAATAGGATGAAGGAGCTGAGGATGATGTCAAAGAGTTTTAAAAAGGATGAGGGGGTAAAGAGTGAGCTCAGAGTGAATAGCCTCAATTTTCTCAGTAAAGTATAAAAAATATGCTTCCATCTGCATTCAGATTCCATCAGTTCTTTTTCTGGAGTGGGTAATTTTTTTTCATGAGTCTTTTGGAACTGTCTTAGATCAGTATTGCTCAGAATATTTCTGTTACTGTGTACAATGTTCTCCTAGTTCTACTAACTTCACTTTGCATCAGTTCATGGAAATCTTTCCAGGTTTTGAACTGAATGTTAAATGATGCCAGGGATTGAAGCATTGTGGGCATGGGGAAAAACAGGGTGAAGGCATGGGAATGAAAGGTGGACCGTTATGTGTAATGCTTAGCAAGTAGCCCAGTACAGCTATATTGTAGAGTGTGTGGAAGGAAAAAAAAAAGGCTAGAAAGATAGGCATAGATGATGTTGGAAAGAGCATTAAATGTCTTATAGTGGTGTCTCTATTTGACCCTAGGCAAGAGGGAGTCCCTGGACTTTCTTGAGCATACGAGTGACACAATCAGACCTGTAGTTTAGGAAAAAAACACTTTGGCAGCTGAGTGGAAGATGGTTTCAGTGGGAAGGGAATGGAGGCAGGGAGATCAATTAAAAAGCTAGGGTACTAGTCCAGGTGAGAAGTAATGAAAGCCTAAACTAAGGTGGTCACTATGTAAGTGAAATGAAGGGGATGTGTGTGAAAGATGTTATAAAGAAAGAAGTTATGAGAAATGGTAACTGGGTATGTTGAGTAAGTAGGAGAGAAAATACGAGGATGACATGAAAGTTGTAATCCTAGGTAGCTGGGAACACTGTGGTACCCCCTTAACAGTAGTAGCGAAGTTTGAAAGAAGGGCAGGTTTGAGGAAAAGATGACAGATCTTGTTTTGGACATGCTGAGTCTGAGATGCCTATGGAATATTTGGTTCAATATATCCAATATGTAGTTGGTGAACAGGAACTAGAATTGAGGAGACAGTAGAACTGATATATAGATCTGGAATCATCTGGGTAGAGATGTATTAAACACAAGGAAACTGATGACATCATCAAATGAGAGAATAGAGAGAAAAGAGGGCCTAGGAGAGAGTCTTAGGGGACAGAAACATGAGTGGGTGTGACCTAGATGAAGATGCATCAAAGGAGAATGAGAAGAAACAATCTAACAGGTAATAGGAGAACTCAAAAAGGGCAGAGTAGTGAATACCCGAAGAGGAGAGAGTACCCAGGAAGAAATGGTCAGCAGTGTCAAGTGCTAAAATATCAAGAAGAAAGAGAATATGGGAGAAGTCATTAGATTTGGCAATTAAGAGACCATTAGCAGATTTAGGATGGAGTTTTTAGTTGAATCATAGTGTAGGGGGCTAGATTGCAAAGAGATTACAACAAGAAACTAACAAAATGAGACATGAAGAGACAGACAGAGAAATTAGGAGTTGGCATAGGCCAGGCAAATGGAAGTGGGGGAAGAACCTGTGGGAGTGGACTAACTTCAAAGTCATGTGAGCATAATTCATGATAGAGGAGAGAAAGAACAGTATCAGACAACTTTATCAAAAACATTGCTAAAATCTAGGTAAACTGTAAGTGAAATATTTGAATTATTCTCTAGTTTAGTAAGCCTGTGAGAAAAGAATATGGGATTAGTGTGGCATGATCTTTTCTTGATGAAGCCATGCTGACTTTTTGCAGTAATTATGATAGCTAGAATTTACATAGAACTTTTAGGTTTGAAAAGTACTTTATAAATATTATCTCATTTAACCCTCACAGCAACCCTGTGAGGAAGGTGCTATTATTAACTTCATTTTACAGATGAGGAAACTGATTCAGGCAGAGGTAAAATGACTTGCTCAAGGTCATACAACTAGCAAGTTAGCAAATCTCAGGCTGTATTTTAACTCAGGTTCTTCTTGACTCCAGGCCCAAGGTTCTACACATTTGTCAAACATTCTTTAATAAGCAATTCTAGAATTTCTTCAGAAATTGAAGTTCAATTCGCTAGGCTATTGGTTGTGCACTCTGTTCTCTTTACTTTTTAGAAAATTGGGACCCTTGCCCCTTTCCAATCAATTGTTTTATACTTCATGATATAATTAACCCGGGCTAGGTGATATGAGCTCATGGAGGGCCACTAGGTGCATCTTTTCTATCTCTTTACTTGTCTTTGCCACCAGTTCCCTCTTAGTCATTTTTGTTCCTTCATTTAGGGTTTAAAGGTCATTCTTCTTCATCCCCCTCAAAAAAAACAACAGTACAATAGAAATAGTTTCCTTGCCTTCTCTCATTTGTCAATTATCAAAGTTTCATCCTCCCCAAATAAAATTTTCATGTAAATAATAGTTACAAAAATGGTGAAAACACAGGCATCATGATGTAAATCAATAAGTAGTCTCCATTCCTATCCATAATAATTGAGATTTTCATATTGACTTTTTAAAATTATTTGTGAGTATTCATACCTCAACTCCAAGTTAAAACTCTGACAATGTCATCTCTTAATAATTTGACAATGACATTGAGTTTCCTTTCCTCAATTTCAGCAATTGGATATTATACCTATCTTCTGTTTCATCAATCTTTCCCACCTATCAACAACTCCACCAATTTTGCTTTGTCTTCTTATTATTATATTTACCTTTTCTTACTCACTTCACCTTATCTTTCCCTAGCTTCTCATTATCCATTCTTCAGTCTCCCTCTTCAAGTTCTACTCCTTGAATCTCTTTAATCCTCATTAATTCTTTTATATCTTCTTTAATTGCCCTTCATCCAGTTCTTCTGAGTAGAATATGAACCAGTAGCTGGGCTTGAAGTCTGGTCTCCTTCAAATTTGCCTCAGTTATTCCCATTTCACCAAATTTTTCTCACCCAAATTTAGCCTCTGACTTTTTCATTAATTTTAACACCTCCAAGTAACATACGTGATTTTCTTCCATTTCCCCATCTCTTGAAGCCTCTCTTTTCTTTCACAACATTCTCCCACAGAAACTTTCTTTGGGAGTTCCTTTATCATTACTTCAGTTTCATTTTCTGAGACAGGATTTTTTTTTTAAGTTTTCTATTCAATTATCTGTTAATTTGGGTATTTCAGATTTTTTGAAGTTCATATTCCATTTATTTCCAAGTCTCAGTTGTGTTATTGTGTACAATAAGATCTGATAATTTTTTTTATATTTCTTTTCTGTTGTTAATTTTTTTAAATTTTGCTCATTTGATTTTCCTTCTTTTGAGCCAAGTGAGCTACACCATTTAAGCTTTGATAAGGTTTTATTAGTGTTTTTAAAGAATCAGATCTTATTTTGTTTGTTTATCCCTTCTAAAGTCATTTTGTCTTCCATTTTATCCATTTCCTCTCCAATATTCAAGATTTCTTCTTTTATGCTAATATTGGATTTATTCATTTGATGCTATTATTAATTATTTTATATTTTTCTTCAGTCTTTTACTTTTCTAGTTTTTTGATGGATGTCATCAGAGATACATAGAGATTTTACTTCAACAATGAAAGACTAGGATCAAAAGCAATTATAAAGGATTTAAAAGGATTAGAGAAGATCAAGGAGTAACAGAAGCAACTGGAAAAAACCTGAAGACAGTCTCAAGAAAGATAAAAATGATGTAGTTGGCAAGACAAGGCAAAGGAAATGAGAAGAGTAAATGGAATAAAAGTTAAAGCAAATTGGTTAGAGTGGTCAGGGTGGTACAAATTGGTACAAACAGAAGGTGGGTATGAAGGTACAATTACTGAAATTTAGTTTTTTCTCTGAAAAACTTAGCTGAATTACAGATAGCTTGGTATTTTAAAAATATTATCCTCTTTTGCATAGTTATTTATTATTTCTATGATTTGTTTTTTAATCTTTTTTCTTTTTCAAGATATCATTGTTTGTGCTATGACAAATGATGAGCAAGATGGCTTTAGAAAAACCTGTGAAGACCTATATGAACCAATGCAGAGCGAAGTAAGCAGAACCAAGAGCTCAATGTATACACCAATAGCAATACTCTAATGGTGATCAACTATGAAAGACTTAGCTACTTTAATCAACACAATGATCCAAGACAATTCCAAAGAACTCATAATGAAAAATGCTATCCACTTTGAGAGAGCTGATGAACTGAATACAAATTAAAGTATAATTTTCTCACTTTATTTTTCTTGATTTTTTTTGC
This sequence comes from Notamacropus eugenii, assembly GCF_028372415.1. NCBI lineage: Eukaryota > Metazoa > Chordata > Mammalia > Diprotodontia > Macropodidae > Notamacropus > Notamacropus eugenii. The sequence continues at coordinate 457,305,983 of NC_092872.1, read as the reverse complement.
AATATTTCTAATAGGAAAATGTCTCGCATGATTACACATTGCTGTGAATTTGATTTGAATTGATATCAAATTGCTTGTCTTCTCAATGGGTGGGAGATAGGCAGGCTGGAGGGAAAGAATTTGGAACTCAAAGTTTAAAAAAAGGAATATTAAAAATTAATATTAAAATTAATATTAAAAATTTTAAAAATATGTAAGAAAAAATATCATTGCTAAGTCTCCATTTAGGCTTACATCTTTAACTTGTATTCCCCATATTTATCACTTTTTGTATCACATTATGGTATTTGGTATTTCTGAGATTTTGCACTTATTTGTAGTTTCTGTGTTAGTGCATAACCTATTTTTTAGAATGCTACCATTTTGTGGTAAGAATTATGTGTATAATCATTTTTCTATTCAGATGACACCATAAGCATTTCAGCTTTAAAATCTTGAAACATTTTATTTACTTTTACATTTTCAATTTTGTTATCTTGGTTAGATGTTTTAGTTCCGATACAAGAACATTGAAGTATCCTACAATTACACAACTAAGATTTTTTTTCAATTCAATTTACTTCTCCTTTATGAATTTGCATGTGATATGTAAATATTTAGTATTGATATTCCTGTCTTGTCCATTGTTCCTTGAAGCATAATGTAGTTTCCTTGTTTACCTATTTGATAGTATGAATTTCTATTTTTGTTTTGTCTAATGGTATGTTTGTACCTCCTTTAAAAAAAATAACATGATAACATAGTAAATTTTGTTTTAGCCTCTCATTTTCATCTCTTAACATTACATATTAAACTCCAGGGGTCCCCTGTTATTCTGCTTGCCTTTTAAAAATCTTATACAGAGTCCAATTTATCTTTCCAGCTGATTATACATTACTTTGCTTCCTGTACTCCATAGTCCATGATACTGGTCTTCTCTCTTTTCCCACACATAACACTTCATCTTCTGTCACCTTGCCTTTGCATTTGGAGCCCTTCTCTTCCTCAGAAATGTAACTCAAGCACCTCCTTCTACATGAAAACTTTCCTGATCCTTTCAACTGCTAGTGCCTCTCTACCTGGTATTGAGTTGAAATTACTTTACATTTACTTCGCATGTTTGATATGTGTATTTATGACATAATAGAATGTAAGCTCTTAGAGAAGAGGTACTGTCTTTTGTTTAGAATTTATATTTCCATCACCTATTATAATTCCTGGCACATAATAGGTGCTTAAAGAAAGTTTTATGATGATTTAATGAATCTGTTATGTGTCTTTATTTTTAGATCCTTTTTCTGAATATAACAGATAACTAAATTCTGTTCTCTTATACATTCTGCCGCTTTCTTTCATTTTGGGGATTATTTAATCCATTTATATTTAAAATTTTTATTGTTAGGCTTACATTTTCCACCATTTATTAATTTCGCATTGATGTTTTTAACTCTATGCCTCTTTTAAGTCAATATTTTGTCTCATTGATGAATTTTGACCATACTACTTTGAATTTCATCTGTTAGCACAGGCTCTCCCTATTCTCCCATTCCTATTTGACTAATTTACAACAAGTTCTTTGAATTTACTTAAATTTTTAGTTACTCTTTCTTTTTATACACATTTATTTACTTCTGCTTCTCTTTTATCCCTACTCTTTTCCCTTCTAGTTAAGCAAATGACTAAAAATCTTCCCTTTCTTCCTCCTAACCAACCTCTTATTTTACGCGTTTTTTTTCCTATGCCCTTTCCACCAAAGTTTTCCTTTGCTTTGTCTACCTTGTTTTTTTTTTTTTCTTTCTCTTTTCTTCTGACTAGTGTGTAACTGGGATTTCATGCACACCTGGGGTATTTTGAATGCCATTGCATTTACAGAGAAGAACATGAAGATAATGCTATGATCCTTTGTGAGGGTGGAATTAGTACAAGAGCTTTTTCAGAAAGAGAAATTTATGTGGTTTTAGACTATTTGGAGAGATGTAAAAAAAACAAACAAACAAACAACTTTAAGAGCTGTAGACACGTAGAGAAAGACAGGTCCTCAACAAGTCTCTACTTCTCACCTAACTCTCTAGAGACTTCAAAACCTTTCTCTTTTGGTGAGATAGAGAGGTAGGGCCCCTCCAGGGGTTTGAGCTGAAGCATTATGTTGATCTCAGCAAAGAGCTCATACACTTTCTTATATGTTCTATTATACCTTAATCCAAATAACTTTTCTGGTTTCTGTTTGCTGGGATAGATGGGTTTTCTCATTATTTACTATTTGTGATGATCTTTTGTGTAATCAGAAATTCATGGGAAGGAGTAAAGTTAGCACTAAGCCTTAGTGACCAGGGAAGTTACCTTTATCTTATACCAGATCTACTCCTAGACCAACAATATTTGAGGAGGCAGATAAATATAAATATAACTCCATATCTCTATTGCAGATAGGTAAAGGAAGGAAAAAAAATGTCGAGCCATATTTCTTCTCCTCTTCTCCTCTTCCCCTCCAGTCCTCTTCAGGGAATGGTGGATCAGATTCCATATATGCCTTTCCATGCTGTTCCCAGGTTCCCTATGTATACATTTACACATTGCAAGTACACACATTTATCTTATGTGAACACACCCATCTTCCAACTATTTTCTGATTGGTGGGCTATACCCCTATTTGATTCTTTATTTTATTCTATTTCCCTTTTAGGAGAAAGACTTATGGATTGAAATCTCTCTTCTACATGATCTTATCCTACGCTTCCCTTTTCTTCTGTGCCTTTATCTTAAAGATATTAGTTCATTAGGAAAATGATGTTGAATGGAAAACTTGCTGTAAAGTATTAGAGATAATTCTATGTCTCAGATTGCAAAGCAAAGTCCTACCTCTATCCTTACCATGATCATGTTCAATTCCTAAGGCCATGTTGTCCTGTTTCTGGTTCTACAGGCCCCATCCCATACCACACTGGGGGGTGGTTGCCCTTGAGAATATAGACATCTGCCTTCCTGGGATAGGATATTTTTCAGGAGATGTGAGTCTTTCTCAGAGAAACTGATCACCTAATATGCAAATCTATCTTACAAAACCCCCCTTAAGGTCCCTGTCTTTTATTGCAAACGTTTATCTCCTCTCCCATAGAAATAGTTTTTAGTAGCAACCTTTTATTTCCCTTTTCCCTCAGTCCCCTTGCATCTTTGCTTTTATTCCATCCTCCCACAATTTTCCTCTCTTGTTGAGAGACTATAGGAATTATTTTGCCTTCCCTGGACTTGGTAGCTATAGAGTACCTGCTCCCCTTCTGTCCCTTCCGCTCTCCTTATTCATGTCACTTCCCACTCTCTTATTTCCTTCCACAAAAGATATTGATTTTCTTATAAGGGGTCAAGGGATTTAGTCCATGGAGTATTGATTCAGCTTTTCTACCTTCCCTTCTCCTGATTCTTTAAGTCCCCCTTAAATCTTTAGCCCCTTAGATTCTTTTTGTCCCATAATGAGTCCTCTTTCTTCTTGCTTTTACCCCATAGATCAATCTTTCTCTTTTTTAAAATCGATAACCCATAAACATGACTGAATTCTTTCATTACTCAATCTTTTTAAATAATTATACTTATTCACTTTCCTTGTGCTTCTGTTGTTTGGGATGGTTGAGAATCAAGAAATTTTCTCATCTTGAGATTTTTTTGCAAAGATGCCTTAAATGCCTCTCTTTTATCAGACATTTTTTTTTTTAATCTGATGATTAGGTTGGGAGGCAGCTCTGAATTTCTCTTCTTTCTGGAATATGTTTTTCCATTCCCTTCTCTGATTCTTTATGATTTGGCATAATCCTATTTTATTATAATTGTATTTCCTTTATTTTGAAGGCTTCTTTTTTGACCGCTTAAAAATTTTATTCTTTGCTGTTGAAATTGCACAATTCGACTACAACATGCCTTGGAGTTTAAAGACCAAGAAGTATTTCTGGTGCCAATCTAAAGATTTTCTAGATCAATGCTTTGTTGTATAGGTTCAAATGTTCTGCACAACTTCTATTACTTACTGAACAATAATAGTATTTTTGGCTTTTTATTCTTAATATCCTTTTGGGAAACTTATAGTCTTTAAATGATCCCTGAGCATTCTGTCTTCAAAGCCATTCAGTTTGACTTGTATAGAATTTTTGTGTTGTTTCTTTTTAATGTTGTTTTCTTTTGCTTCTCTTCTACCTCATTTTCTATTATTTAGTATTTTTCCATTATAAATATGTTGGTTTCTCCCAGAACTTTGATACTTTTAGAGAAATTCTCCACTGCATGTTCAATTTTTACTGATCTTTTGTGTTTGTAGTTCTTCAATTAGAGTTGTAATTTCTGACAAATTCATTCCTAATTTCTCTTTTTCATAGTATTATGTATATTTTGAATTGTTCTAGAATTTTTTGCTGTTCTTCTACTATTACTATTAGTCAAAAGCATTCTATCTTTCTTGGGGTAATATTTTCATTTTCTTTCATATTATCATATGTATTTAATGTCTGGTTTTTTTGAGGCTGTACTCATTCTTCCTTTTGATTTTATAGTCTCCTTTATTGGTTTTTCTCCTTATGAGTTAGCTTTTTACAAGAGTTATTCTCTTGACCTTCAATGTTTCAGCTTTCCTCATGCATTTCCTATCAGTTTCTAACCTTTGGGAATCTTTCTTTCTCTTTGACCTATCCCCTTTCAACTGCTGTATGACTCACAAGGATGGACTATTGGGTGGTTTTCATTTTGAGGGATATATGGGTTAATCAGCTTGAGTTTTTGCCTTGAGTAAACTCTGAAGGGAGAAGACTGGGTCTAAACTGAGTTTCCAATCCCTTTTCTTTCATATCTGATATGTACTCCCTCCTAGCCTACAACTCTGAGCATCACCTACATCTTTTACATCAACAAGCTTTTTCCCTCCCTCTTTTTCAGTCATTGCCTCTTTTTTTATGTGGCTGAACAGAATCAGTATGTATCACTTCCTTTATTTTTTGCACTTTTTAGGGAGGGGAGGTGTTGGGCAGCCATTAAATAAGACATAGTCACAGCCTAACTTCATCTACAAACCTCAGAGTTTGCTTGTGCCCACTGTATTGGGCATGCAGAATCAATTGGCAACAGAGAAGCTAAATGAGAGCTCTAAAGATTATAGAGTTCTAGTGTGAATTCATTATTTTTTCTATCATGTACTTGACTGATGAATCTTATAGATTCATCTGGAATTAATCTATACCTGGCACATACTTCCGTTTTTTTTGAGGTTTTGGGGTTAAAGAAATTTGTAAAAAGAAACTGTTTTGCCACCTTCCTGGCCATATGACTGAGAGAAAATTTGATAGGAATACATATAAAGTTTTACATTTGGGTTCAAAAAATCAGCTTCACAAGTACAAGATGAAGGAAAGGACAGTTAAATAGAAGGTTGTATGGATCTGCAGATTCTGATTGGCTGCTGGTTCCATGTTACTCACCAAAGTGATATGACAGCTAAGAAATTTAATGTGATCTTGGGTTATATTGAGAGAGTTATTGTGTCCAGAACAAAGGAAGTGTTGGTCCTGAAATCATCAGTTCTGGTCAGACCATATTGGAAATAATGTTTTCTTTTCTACGAACAATATTCTGGGAATATTGATAAACTGGAACACATCCAGAGGACAAGCAGGATGATGAAAGGCCTTGAGATCATGCCATATAACGGTTAGTGGAAGAAGCTTGGGATGTTTAGTCCAGAGATTATATTGTATGTGTGCATATGCATGCACGTGTGTGTCTGTGTGTGTGTGTGTCTGTGTGTGTGTGTGTGTGTGTGTGTGTGTGTGTGTGTGTGTGTGTGTGTGTGTAGGATATAGATAATGATTAATAAATTATTTGATGGTTGGTCATTTGCAAGAGAGATTAGACTTCTTCTGCTTGGCCCCAGAGTGCAAAACTAGGAACAATAGGTAATATAAGAATACTAAAAATAGCTAGCAGTTACATATTACTTTAAGGTTTTAAAAGTGCTTTACAAATATTATTTTATACTGACAGCAGCCTTAGAAGATAGGAATTTTATAATCTCTATATTTTACAGATAAGGAAACTGAAATAGACAGAAGTTAAATGACTTGCCCAGGATCATACATCCAGTAAGTATCTGAGGTGAGATTTTAACTTGATTTTTCCTGACTCCAGGTCCAGAACTCTGTCTACTGAGCCACCTAGTTAGTAGAAGATGCAGAGAGATAAATTTAGGCTCTATGCATGGAATGTTCCTAATAATTCAAGCTATCCAAAAATGGGAAAAGTCTTCCTCAGGAGTCAGGGACTTCTCTGAGGTCCTCAAAGGATGGATGGCCAGTTGTGAGGTTGAAGGGAGAGGGGCGTCATCATATAGGAGGTCTTGTTCCCTTAAAGGTTGGACTAGATTGCCTCTGATGTCCTCTGAAATCTGAAATTCTGTGATTCTGGTTTTAGTCTCTCATTATTTCTGGGCCACCTTGGGCAAGTCTCTCTTAGTCTGTTTCCTCACATGTAAAATGATTGTGGGGGAGGATTTTATGAGAATGGTATTGCAATGATTGCAATGATATTGCAAACATCTCAAAAAGTTCAGTGACTCTCCCTGTGCACCTCCTGGGCTTCAGTCCCACATAGGTAACGTCATAGAACACAAAGACTTACCCCTTTCATTCTAGCAATTGCATTGTAATTTGACTGTGAGGTCTGAAGGCTGAAAGGAAACAATTATTTCACAGAGACACAAATGTTTTTCCAATTCCAGGGTATGCTTCTGAGTCAGGGGAGGTCTGAGATCTGTATTTTATTCTTGGTGGTAATACTGATTTATGGGCCACGTGGACACCAAGGGAGTTAGCTCCATACTCCCCAGATGCCTCCAAATGGCCCCACCAGGACTGTTTGGGACTAAATAGCTTTCAAAGGTCAGATGTCAGATGTCAAGCTCACTCTTATTTGGCAGTCTAAAGGTGTTCTGGCATCCAACTCCAAACAGAAATATTCTGTAACAAAAGTCTGCTAAATGTGAGATCTTGACCTGCAAGTGCCATGAAATAATTGAGATGCTACAGGGTGGCCCATGGAGTACAAAAAAAATCATATTTTTACACTTTGGACAACCAAGTATTTGGCATGCAGTCCTCGTTGCTACATAAAGGCAATCTTTATGCAAGATGTTGTGTTTTGTCCCTCTGCCTGAAGTCTTGCTGTCTTCACCCCCTTTGCCCTCCTCCTCTCCCCTCAAAGCAAACATCTTTGCCTTCGCCTAATAGGAATATAAGTATTCCCTGGACCAAGTCATAGCAGGGCATCTCCTCCCCAGGGGAATGCAGGTTCCTCCTCTGTGTTAACATATTTTCCCAGCACAGAAAAATGAACATCAAACGTAAATTCCAAGTAAGTCAGGTCATGGAAGCAAAGACTTAGAATCTGCTCCTAACCCTCTGGATTCAACAGATACCAATGACAATTAGAAGTTACCAGGGAGTTCCATAGAATGAGTTGAATTTTGTTTTTTACCTTCTCATAAAAGCTAACACAAACTTAGGGTATGTTAAGGAAAAGGAGAGGGGAAAACTATTAATTACGTGCCAGACATTGTGCTTAGTATTTTATAAATACTATCTCAATTTTCTCCTTAACAACAAGCCTGAGAGGAAGGTACGGTTATAATCGCCACTTTATAGTTAAGAAAACTGAGGCAAAGAGAAAATAAATAAGTTGTGCAAGGTCATACAATGAGTATGTGTCTTAAGGCAGATTTGAACTCAGGTATCCCTGACCCAGTGCTCTGTGCGCTGTGGTGCCAACTAGCTATCTCAAAAGGAGTGATAATAATAGCTAATCTTTATATAGCACTTACTATGTTCCAGGCACTCTGTCAAACATTTTACAATCCAATCTCTTTTGATCCTCACCTTGGGAGGTCTATTATTACATTTTTACAGATGAGGAAACTGAGACAAAAGGTTAAGTGATTTGCCCCAGGTCACACAGCTATTGAGTTCATGGGGACAGACTTTTAATCAAATCTTTGAGTTTAATTTGAACTCAAGTCTTCCTAACTCTAGGCCCAGCACTCTAACCATTGCACCACTTAGCTATCTCAAGAGAGATGATGAGAGGAAAGACCTCAGCAGAACAAATGAACTGATGTTGCTGTTTTCTTCTACTCTGGAATGCTGCCTTCATTTCTGGACATACTACATTTAGGAAGGACAATGACCAACTGGAAGGCTTCCAGAGCAGGACAACCAGTGCTGTATGTGGAGTCAGGAAGACGAATCCATACTTTTACCCGGATGAATGGACCAAAAATTATGCTACATGAGGATTGGGAGGGGGTGGGAATTGCATTTGGTGACCCCTAAAGTCTCTTCCTGCTTTAAACATTGGTGACTATTATTCTAATTCATAAAGAAAAAAATGACTAGAAATTTCTTCCTTCCTTCCTTCCTTCCTTCCTTCCTTCCTTCCTTCCTTCCTTCTTTCTTTCTTTCCTTTTTTCTTTTTTTAAAAGATTGGTTCTCTCTTGTCACCCAGACTGGAAATGTAGTGGGCACTTATGGGTTCAGTTGCCCCTATGAATCCTCATGGGAGCTTTGACTCACTCATATACCAATTTACTCTTCCCTAGGTAACCCAGTATCACTCCTCTGCAACCTTCCACATCCTGCCACTACCACCAAGGACTTACCACATTGGTGCTGGACTTAGTAAAGACTTAGCCCACTGAATCTCAGAACTCCCAATCTCAAACAATCCAACAGCCTCAGCCTCCCTGGGACCAGGCATTATAATTGTGTGCCATCACACCTGACAACTATTCCTAAGAAATTATTTTTTATTAATTCAATCCATCAAAGATTTATAAAGTGTCCATTTTCTTTAGACCATAATGTTAACCATTGGATCAGCCACAAAATTTAGATGAGATGATTCCTACCTTAATGAAACTTATAATAATTCCTAAAATAATTAGATGCTTAAAAATGAACTTGGAAACTAAAGTCTTATTTGGTAATAGAAAGGAGACACTGTATCTTGTGTGTTGCTATCCTCCTGGTTCTTAATAGTCCCACATACCTCACTTAGCAAAGGAGAAATCTTGGTTATGAGTATGAGGACAGCACCCAGTTTCCCTTCCCAGGCCTAGAATACTGCTAAATCTCCACACTTCCAAAGTAATAAGAGAATCAGTTCCAAGTTCATGGGTTGACTAGCTAAGATGCTTGCCTCTTCCATTTTCTCTCTTCCTGCCTCTCAAAGAAAAACCCCTGGGGAAAAAAATTGTATTTTCAAGGCACTTGTCTCTCTCCCCACAAGTCTGTGATGTCAGCTCTATTTCTCATTGATAGTCCAGATACCTTCAATTCCAGTTCAGTTCCCTCCTTCAGCATGTTGCAAACAAAGGCCTCAAGGAACAAAGCCTTAAAATCTGGAAAATCTCTGAGATGGACTGTCCCCTCTGGAAAGTTAATTGGAATGGAGAATTTTGGAATTTCAGCTTTGGAGTGAACTAAGTGGTTCTGTCTCCCACATCTCTTGCTCTCTCTGACTGAAGTAATCAAAGGACTGAGTTATAATACGAAGTTTATTGTTTCTGAAGGCAGAAAACTTAGGTTAGAATCTTGTATTTGTGAGTGAGTACTCCCTGGTAACTTTGGGCAAGTCATTGTACTGTTCCCATACTTAATTGCTTCCTTTGTAAAAATAGGAGTGGGGGAGTGAATTTCATGTCTAAGATCTCTTCCAGCTCTATTTCCTGTGACATGGGATCATAGACCAAAGATTTAGTGCTACAAGAGATCTTTGTTGTTCTTCAGTCGTGTCTGACTCTGTAGCCCCATTTGGGGTTTTTTTGGCAGAGATACTGGAGTGGTTTGCCATTTCGTTCTCTAGCACATTTTATAGATGAAGAAACTGAGGCAAATAGGGTTAAGTGACTTGCCCAGGGTCACACAGGTAAGAGGTACCTGAGGCTGGATAACAGCCACTTAGTTTATCTAATTGAGGCCCAGGGTGAGGTTAAATGATTTGTGCAAGGTCTTGATTGGAGAAATGATTTGTCCAAGGCAAATAAGAACACAAGTCCTCAGACTCCCAAGCCAACACTCTACCACCAAGGAGAGAGAATATGGGAATAGTAAAGGAATCCAATAAGAACGTCAGCCAAGGAGTGAATTGAAGATGGGAGAAAAGTGGAGAGAGTTGGGGGAAGTTATGAGTTAGATGCCTGGGGAAAAGGTGCAGCCATAATAATCTCATTAAAGTATTTAATCTCCAGAACCACATGGAGCTAGGGAGTGTTTGGGTGAGCTTGGATAAAGCTTTTAGTAAACATACTGCAGAACATACTGTAGAAAGACTGGAGCTGTTCTGTTCACAGCAGGGCTCCACAGGGGGGGCCCAGTCCCCTGGGTAGACCCAGGGGACCCAGTTTTTTTTGTTTGTTTGTTTTTTGTTTTTTTGGCTTGTGGCTGTCACCAGTGGGAAGCCCAGGGAGTCCCTGTTGTATTGTGGGAGCATAGAAACACAACACATAGAAGAGAGCATTCAGGAAGGCAAAAAGCCCATGGCCAGGGACAAGGGAGGCAATACACAGATGGAATGTCATATATACCAAGGGCTGGGTGAGTCCATAAACACTAGGATCTAATTACCAAGGACAGTCTAAGAAGGTCACAGGTGGAAAATTAGTCTCTGCCTTTGACCCAAGTCATCAGTACCCATTAGACAGCATGCTATCATGGAGGAAACCAAGAGAACTTGATGATTAGCACTGTGTGAGAGTGTGTGTGTGTGTGTGTGTGTGTGTGCATACCAGAGAAAAGGCAAAAGTAAGCTAACGGGAAATAGCAAAATGCTTACTCTGAGATACTGCCATTTGTAACCACATGGTTTATAAAGAGGTTTGCTTCATGCAGCCATAATAAAACAACTAATAATTGTCCAGGCCACACCCAATACTCAGAGCTAATGAGGCTGTGTTTTAAATATCAGGAGACTTGTTCATAGACTCCCAGAGGAGGAAGGGATTTTAGAAGGCTGCTGTTCCAGGACAGCTGAAGAAGAATCCCTTGTAGACTATGCCCATATATGTTCATCCAAATTCTACTTGGAAACCAAGGGTGATGGGAAGGGGGTGGGGATGTGGCCTCTGGGGGTGGAGGATCTCCTCAGCTTCCATGGATTTAATTACTATCTCTATGCTAATGATTTTTATTGAATCTATCTATCTTGCCCCAATCTCCCTGTTAACCTCTAATCTCACATTTCCAACTCCTTTCAGACTCCTCACACTATATGTCCAGCAGACATCTTAAATTCAATATGTCCAAAACAGAACAGATTATCTTTATCCCCAAACCTCCCTACTCCTGTTTTCCCTATTATTGTAAGGGACCACACCATCCTCCCGTCCCTCAGGCTCACCACAGCTCCTCACTATCTCTCAACATCCCTCTCCCCCATATCCAAACAGTTGCCAGAGTCTGCCAGTTCCTAACATCTCTCAAATATGCCTCCTTCTCTTCTCTGATCTTGCTGCCATTCTAATACAGCCTTCATCACCCCGCACTTACTCTATTGCAATAGCCTGCTGGTGGATCTGCTGGCTTTAAGTCTCTCCCCACTCCAATTCAGCCACCAAGCAGATTTTCCTAAAGCGCAGGTCTGACCATGTCATCTCTCCCCTACCCATCCACCACCCTCCTCCCACTCAATAAACTCCAGTGGCTCCTTACTGCCTCAGGGATCTAATACCAAATCCTCTGATTAGCACTTAGAGTCCTCCATAACCTAGCCTCCTCCTGCCTTTCCAGTCTTTTCACACCTTACTCTCCACTTCAGTTCTGGCTGTTCCTTAGTCAAGACCCTCAGTCTCTCAGCTCTTGGTATTTTATCAGCATGTCTCTCATGTCTGACATTCTCTCCCTCCTGTACTCTGACTACTGACTTGCCTGGCTTCCTTGAGGTCTTAACTAAAATACCATCTCTTCCAGGAAGCCTTTCTTAACCTCTCTTAATTCTGGTGCCCGCCCTCCTTTAATAATTTCCTATTTATCCTGTATATACCTTGTTTGTATATATATGTTGCACACTGTCTCCCCTATTAGACTTTGTGTTCCCTGAGGGCAGTCACTATTTATTGATTCCTTTTAAATCCCCAGCACTTAGCATAGCAGCTAGTACACATGAGGTGCTTAATAAATGCTTCCTGATTGATTGATTGATTGATGGGAAGAGCAGGGAGCCCATGACCTCTAGAGACAGCTCTTTTCCCTTATGGATTAATCGGAATACTGGGGAGTTCTTCCTTACATTTAGCCAACTTCTGCCTCTCTATATGTTTCTCCCTCTGCTCTCTGGGACCAAGAGGAACAAATCTAATGCTTCCTTCTGAGAAAAGCCCTTCAAATACTAGATAATAGATGTTATTGTATGACCTCATCATCATGTTTGCCCCTATGTCTCATCCTCTCTTGGCTAAACACCCAGAGAAAAATAGTGCTTTTTAATCACTTTTAGGAAGCTATCATCCTGGTATAATGCAAAGAGCCCAGGATCTGAGATCAGAGCACCCGGACTCAAAGACCAATTCTGCTATTTACTATCTGTATAATATTGGACACCTCATTTAATCTTTGTGGATCTTAACTTTCTCATCAATAAAATGAGTGGTCCTGGCTATATGTCTAAGGAATCCTATGAGCTATAAAATACATTAAGCTTTGTGAAGCACTTTACATAGATTATTTCAGGTGAGGACCACAATAGCCATATAAGGTAGGTAAGACAGAAATTATTCCCTTGCTTAGCCTTCAGAGAAGCAAAATAACTCACCTATGGTCACAGAGCTAGTACCAGAGGTGAGATTTCAACCCAGGTTGCAGGATCCCAGATTTTTTGACCCAAAATTATATGCCAGCCACTGTGCTAAGTGCTTGGAATACATAAAGAAGCAAAAGACAGTCCCTGCTTTGGAGGAGAACCACAGTCTAACGAGTGAGACAAAATGAAAATAAAGATATATAAACTATGTTGCGTCCAAACCCCTTATTTTACAGATGAAGAAATAGAGTTTGAGTGACTTACCCAGGGTCTCACAGCTAATAAGTAAGGCAAGATTAGAATCCAGCTCTTTCTGACTCCAAATCCAGTCCTCTATCTACTACACCCCATATCATGTGTAGTGATATGTGAGAGGGCATCTTGGGGTAGGGGTAGAAGGGAGTGAAGAAAAAGGAGATAGGATCTGACTACCATTTTTCATGAATCTCTCTAGTCCTTACATTTTTCATCCATTTTCCCTGAAGTTTTTTGAATGTGAGATTGGGTCAGCGCCTCTGCACCGCTTTCTCGAGAGCTGACACTTGGAGTGCAAATGAAGCTAATGACAAGAGACAATATTTTAATGTTAATTAGATATTTCATGTGTCTTAGTTCATCAGAGAAATATTGCTCTTTTATGTATCACATGAAAGCAGAGCTTTCGCTTGGAGGAAAACAGGGTACACAGTCAGGGAAAAGAAGTATTTTCGGTTTTGTAATTATTCAAATTATCGTTGCATTTTAGAAAATTCAGAAGGCTTTGAAAGGCCAGGGGAGGATACTTAGCAGTAACACAACTGTGTGACAGGAAGCCCCCGCAGAGACTTTCGAACACTCTTTCCCCCCTCGTTCCAGAGAGCATTGTTAAAACAGTGCTCTCCAATTAGGAAAGGAAGCCTGATTGAATCGGACTTGGCTCTCATTAGACAACCACAAGGCAGGTAGCGCCTAGCCTATTTCCAGAGCCATCTCCTGTCTTCATTTTGCCATTGCATGGTCGTAAATTTAGAGTTGGGAGGGACCTTAGATATAAAGATAAGGCAGACCCATGCCCTCAGTTCTTCATTTTGCCATTGCATGGTCGTAAATTTAGAGTTGGGAGGGACCTTAGATATAAAGATAAGGCAGACCCATGCCCTCAGTTCACAAGTGAGGAAACTGAGTCCTAAAGATGTCAAGGGACTTGAGGTCACATGTGTATCAAAGAGCATAGATAGGAAATGAACCCTGGTCCTTTGACTCCCAAGCCAGTGTTCTTCCTGTGTACAGTCTTTCAGACTACAGACTTTCTCTTAAGATGGCCAAGGTTATTCACTTGCCAATCTTAACAAGTAACAAGAAGTAACAATCCATAATTTGGAATGAGGTCATCTCATCCTAAAATGGCTTTTCAGTCACTTACCCAGGGTCTCTATCACATGGAATCACACTATGGAGGACAGATACCAGATAGAGTCAGTGGACCAGCATGACCCTGTTATTATTATCATTGAAAAAAAAAATAGCTCATTTGAAAACAAGAGTACAAGAAAAACAGCCTATAGAGTCTTAAGGATGTTAGCACTGGAAAGGATGTGAGACACCTTTTCCTTTTACAAAGGAGAAAAATGAGGCCTAGAGGGGAGAAATTACTTGTTCTGTCATAGAGAGAGCCAGTGCGAATCAGCAGCAAAGTGGGAAGAAAGCTGGAACTGAAATGGGATGACCTGGGTCCGAATTTAGGTTGTTATGCTACATTGGTGGCTTCTTCAACTTTGAAATGAAGGAATTGAGCTCAGGGTCTCTGAGACCTTGCTCAAGATCAGTGTATGAGTCTCTATGATCACATGATTATGTTTGCTCATCTCCTCAGTTTTATTTTATATTGCTTCCTTTCGCTCACTCTCTTATTCAGTCAAAGGGACCTAGCTTGTCCCCATACACAACACTGCATCTCCTCCTTTTGGGCCTTCTCAAGATTGTCACCCAGTCTGGTGTGTACTGCTTTTTTCATTTCTAGCTCTCAGAATCCTCAAGTTCCCTCCTAGGTGTGACTCAAGTGCTACATGAGGCCTTTCTTGGTCCCCTTTCCTTCCACTGTTAGTGCTTTCTTCTGCTACACATTTCTTTGGCTTAATGTTATTTCACATAACTTAGAGACATTTAAATTTTGCTTATGTCTAAACAAATTGTATGCTCTAGTAGAACCTAAGCTCCCTGAGATCAGGGACTCCCCTTACCAAAGTAAAGAATGATTGATCATCACAATTGACAATGAATAGATTTCTTTTTTTTTTATTAAATTATTTTTTTCAGTGTTCAACAATCACTTCCATATATCTTAGATTTTTTCCCCTCCCTCCCCACTCCCTCCCTGAGACAGCGTACAGTCTTATATAGGTTCTATACATACATTCCTATTAAATACATGTTACCTAGAAGAATTAAAATGAATGGGAGAAACCATAAAACAAAACAAAACAAAATATAATATGAAAGAAAATGGTCTGCTTCTATCTGCAATCCAATTCCATAGTTCTTTCTCTGAATGTGGAAAGCATTTTGCCTCAAGAGTACACTGGGAATTTTTTAAGTCCTTGCATTGCAGTGAAGTACTGAGTCTACCAGAACAATTCCTCAGATGTTGTGGTTGTTGCTGTGTACAAAATTCTCCTGGTTCTGCTCCTTTCACTCAACATCAGTTCACATAAGTTTTTCCAGGCCTCTTTGAAGTCTTCTTGTTCATTATTTCTTACAGCACAATAGTATTCCATTACATTCATATACAACAACTTGTTCAGCCCTTCCCCAATTGATGGGCATCCCCTTGATTTCCAGGTTTTGGCCACCACAAAGAGAGCTGCTATTAATATTTTTGTACATTGGGGACCCCTTCCCATTTCTACGATCTCTTTGGGATAGAGTTCCAGAAGCGATATTGCTGGGTCAAAGGGTATGCACATTTTTGTAACCCTTTGGGCATAGTTTCAAATTGCTCTCCAGAATGGTTGGATCAACTCATAGCTCCACCAACAATGAATTAGGGTTCCAACTCTCCCACATCTTCTCCAACATTTATCATCTTCCTGTTTTGTCATGCTAGCCAATCTGATAGGTGTGATGTGGTACCTCAGAATTATTTTGATTTGCATCTCTCTTATCAATAGTGACTTAGAGCACTTTTTTCATATGATTATAAATAGCTTTAAATTCTTCCTCTGAAAACTCCCTGTTCATATCCTTTGACCATTTATCAATTGGGGAATGACTTGTATTTTTGTACATTTGACTCAGTTCTCTATATATTTTAGAAATGAAGCCTTTATCACAGATACTACTTGCAAAAATTTTTTCCCAGTTTTCTGCTTCCCTCCTAATCTTGGTTGCATTGGGTTTGTTTGTGCAAAAACTTTTCAATTTAATGTAATCAAAATTATCCATTTTGCATTTTATTATGTTCTCTATCTCTTGTTTGATCATAAATTTCTCCATTCTCCATAAATCTGACAAATGCACTATTCCTTGCTCCCCTTATTTGTTTGTAGTATCAATCTTTATACCTAGATCATGTATCCATTTGGACTTTGTTCTTGCGTACAGTGTCAGGCATTGGTCTATACCCAGTTTCCACCACACTGGTATCCAGTTTTCCCAGCAATTTTTGTCAAACAGTGAGTTCTGATCCCAGAAGTTGGGGTAATGAATATACTTCTTTAGGAAATTATTGGAGGCCTTCATGTGCAACCTAAAAGCAGAGGTGCTCTTAGGCCTTTGGTGTCATCTCAAAGTGCCACCAGAACCAGATTAAAATGTAATTGGGACATATTGAACAAAATAAATTAAAATGCCATACAACATAAATAATGTTAATTTGTGGTTTTCTAACATGAAGCCTGCAAGAATTTGTTTCTACTTGAGTTTGATACCATTGGCTATAAGTACCAATTTTAAGAATATTTTAGAGGGGATTCACACTTCAGGGATGAATCACTAGATAATAATAATAATTTATTTATTTTTAAGCATTTATATAATGATTTAAGGTTAATAAAGTGCTTTATAAATTAACAACTCTAAGAACTTGGTTCTATTATTATTCTTATTTCGTGGATGAGAAAACTGAGGAAGGAAGAGGTGAAGTGACTTGCCCATGGTCATACATCTAGTAAGTATCTAAAACAGGACTTGAACTCATCTTTTCATGAGGAAGGATCTGGCTCAGGTCCAGCACTCTATCCATCATGCCACCATGCTGACTGAATGGCATATAAAGTCTCTATTAATTCTCATAAGAGTCTATAATCCTACTTGGGGAAGGGAAGGGAATAAATATTTATATAGTACCTATTATGTGCCAGGCAATGTGCTAAGTGCTTTACAAAATTTATCTCCTTTGATCCTCGCAACAACCTTGGGAGGTAAGTGCTATGTTAGTCCCATTTGATAGTTGAAGAAACTGAAGCAACTGGAGGCTGAATGGCTTGTCCAGTGTCATGTAGCTAGTAAGTGTGTAAGGTTGGATTTGCACTCAGGTATTCTTGACTCTAGGTTCAGAGCACTAGTCACTGTGCCACTTAGCTGCCCCAGTTGGTTGGCATTGTGCATCCCCTAAGAGACAAGGCTGAGTAATTGCCATGTTTTCATCTTTTTTATTGGCATCTTGAAGACCCAGGCTGAGAGAGCTATGGACTCTGAGCTTCTCAGAAATAATTCTCCAGAGAATCAGTAGCCTCAGAATTCAATTCAGTTCAATTCAAAAAATGCTTATTAAAACAGCATGGAAAGAGACAATGACTGGGATTGAATTCTCTTCTTTTTATTTATTGATTTTTACTTATTTACTTATTATATTCATATTTATTTATTTATTTTCAGATTTCATTTCCACAAAATTTTGAGTTCCAATTTTTCTCCCCATCTCTTCCCTTCCCCCACCCCATAATACCTTGTATTTTGATTACCCCTTCCCTCAATGTACACTCCCTTCTGTCACATCCCACCCTTCCCTTATCCCTATCTTCTCTCTTTTCTTGTAGGGCAAGGTAAATTTCTATTCCTCATTACCTGTATTTCTTATTTTCCAGTTATATGCAATAATAATTCTCAACATTTGTTTTTAATACTTTGAATTCAAACTTCTCTCCCTTTCTCCCTCCCTACTCACCCCCACTGAGAAGGCAAGCAATTCAATACAGGCTATATATGTGTCACTTTGCAAAAGACTTTCATAATAATCATGTTGTGTAAGACTAACTATATTGCCCTCCATCCTATCTTGTCCCCCCTTTTTTTCTATTCTCTCATTTGATCTTGTCCCTTTCCAAAAGTGTTTACTTCTAGTTTACTCCCTTCTCCCATTTGCCCTCCCTTCTATCATCCCCCTCATCCCTCTTGTCTCCTTCTCCCCTACTTTCCTGTAGTGTAAGATAGATTTTCATACCAAATTTAGTAAGCATATTATTCCCACCTTAAGCCATATGTGAATAAAGTAAGCTTCACTTTTCCCCTCTCAACTCCTCCCTTTTCTTCTCCATTGAACAAGATTTGTCTTATCTTTTTTCATGAGTGATAGCCTGCTCCATTCCATTTCTCCCTTTCTCCTCTCAATATTTTCCTCTTTCACTCCTTAATTTTATTCTATTTTTTTTATGGATATCATCTCTTCTGATTCAACTCAACCTGTACTCTCTGTCTATGTGTGTGTGTTTATGTGCGCACGCGCGTGTGTGTATAATCCTTCCACCTACCCAAATACTGAGAAAAGTCTCTAGAGTTAGAAATGTTATCTTCCCATGTAGGAATGTAAACAGTTCAGCTTTAGAAAGTCCTTTATGGTTTCTCTTTCTTGTTTAACTTTTCATGCTTCTCTTGATTCTTGTGTTTGAAAGTCAAATTTTCTATTCAGTTCTGGTCTTTTCATCATGAATGTTGGAAAGTCCTCTATATCATTGAATGTCCATTTATTCCCTTGAGGCGTTATACTCAGTTTTGCTTTGTAGATGATTCTTGGTTTTAATCCCAGTTCCTATGACTTTGGAATATCATATCCCAAGCCTTTTGATCCCTTAATGTAGAGGCTGCTAGATCTTGTGTTATCCTGATTGTATTTCCATGATACTCAAATTATTTCTTTCTAGCTGCTTGCAATATTTTCTCCTTAACCTGGGAACTCTAAAATTTGGCCACAATATTCCTAGGAGTTTCTCTTTTCGAGTCTCTTTCAGGAGGTGACTGGTGGACTCTTTCAATATTTATTTTGCCTTCTGGTTCTAGAATGTCAGGGGAGTTTTCCTTGATAATTTCATGAAAGATAATGTCTAGGCTCATTTTTTTGATCATGGCTTTCAGGAAGTCCAATAATTTTTAAATTGTCTGTCCTGGATCTATTTTCCAGGTCAGTTGTTTTTCCAATGAGATGCTTCACATTATCTCCTATTTTTTCAATATTTTGGTTTTGTTTTGTAACTTGGTTTATCTCATAGTCATTAACTTCCCTGAACTCCACTCTCTCTTTTAAAGAACTATGTTGTTCAGTGAGCTTTTGAATCTTCTTTTCCATTTGGCTAATTCTGCTTTTTAAAGCTTCCTTCTCCTCATTGGCTTTTTGGACCTCTTTTTTCAATTGAGTTAGTCTATTTTTAAAGGTATTATTTTCCTCAGCAGTTTTTTGGTTCCCCATTAGCAAGCTGCTGACTCACTTTTCAAGCTCTTCTATGGCCTGAACCCATTTCATATACATTTTGGAGGTACTGGAGGCAGAAGCCTTGACTTCCTGTTACAGTATGCCTTGTTTTTCCTCATCTGAAAGGATGGAAGGAGACAACTGCTCACCAAGAAAGTAACCTTCTATGTTCTTATTTTTTTCCCTTTTTTGGGGTATTTTCCCAGCCAGCTACTTGATTTCTGAATCCTTTGTCAAGAGAAGGGTCCTAGTGCTCCTCCTCTCCCCAGGATAGTGCTCAAGGCTGAGATTCAGATCAGCCGCTCAATTCCCTCAGAGACTTTAAGCTGAGCTGCCTGGACAACGGACCCAGGCTGCTACTGTGGTCATGGTAGCAGCCCACCTCCCACTGCTGCTGATGCCTCAGCCTCTGCCACCACCTGGGGGCAGTGCTGGGGGGACCCTGCTCCCCTCTTGCCCAGCTGGCAAAGCCCTCCCATACTAACCTTTGGAGCCTTCTTTGTCCCTTGTGGGTTGACGGATCTGGGACTCTCCCTGCTGGGAATTCTGGCTTGAAAGCCTGTTTTGGTCCTGTTCTACCTGGTGCTGCACAGCCAGAGCTAGGCTCTGCTCTGCTCAGTGTCCCGTGAGACAGACCTTTCCTGTAGGCCTTCCAGGTTACCTTTGGCTGGAAACCTCTTTCACTCTGTTGTTCTGTGACTTCTGATGCCCTGGAATTTCTTGAGAGTCATTTTTTAACAGGTATTTTGTGGGCTGTGGGGGAAGCACTAGAGTATATGCACCTTTCTACTCCACCATCTTGGCTCCCCACTGAAAATGGATTCTCTTCTGTTACTAGCAACAGCTGTCGACATTTGTATAATGACCCTGTGCCTCAGTTTCCCTATCTCTCTAAATGAGCTCAGAACTTCTCTCTAGAGGCTTCTCTGAGTATCACTATGGAATTTAGAAATCAGTAAAGCAGAAGGGGCTGGTAGACCCACCTGTCAGAAAGTCTACCCTAGAAAAATGTAGCTTCCCAAGGTAGACAATTTATGGGATGATTATTTGCATTATAAAAGGATTCATTGTGTGGTTCCTTTAAAAAGTTAGCTCCTGAATAAAAATGTTAGGTCTTCAAGGGGAGGGATGGAATTAAATTCCTGAACAGCTCCCAGAAACTTACAAACTGAACACATAATAATTGTTCTGAAAACAAGCAAACTCACTAAGTTAGCTTTTGGGAATATTTCAGGATGATAGATTTAGAGTTGAAAGGGATTTTACTTAGCCAAACCCCTTCCACATACAGAAGAAAATGAGGCCTAAAGAGAGTCAATTATTTATCCAAGATCACACATGTAGTGATAGGGTCAGAATTTGTATCTAGGTCCTCTGAAATCAAAGCCAGTATTCTTTCCAGTGTGCACCTTGTCATGAAGTCTATCTGTACTTAATAAATATAGGAGAGTCATTCTGAGTGTCTGAAACCACATTACAGAAGGGGAAGGAATCTGAACAGGATGAGCTTAACAAGAAGAACTGTGTATTCAGCTTGTTGCTGGTGAAGGAAGATAGAAAGATGTGGGATCAGGTCAGAGGATGGGGAACAGATGAACCTGTTTATCCTGACTCTCAGATACCAGTAGGGACCTTCAGAAAAAAAATATTACTGAATAGAAACTGTTGTCATCACTGCTTTCTTTTGAGAACCATAATCAAATCACTATCACCAATGATCCTACAAAGGGAATATCATTAAACTCCATTATGGCTCTATTAACCAGTCTGGTGACTTCCCAGAGCAAAATTCCCTCCCTATACCATCACTTCTTTCTATGTATTGTCTCTTCTTATTATAATGTTTGCTCCTTGAAGCCAGGGCTATCTCACCTTGGGATTTATATTCTTATTTCTTAGTAATGAACCTGGAACATAAGAAGCAATATACTTTTTTCAATATATTTCATTTTTCTTTCATTCCATAGAACAAAATATTTTTGGTCTTCCAAAAGAAAAGAGATACTACTATTATTATCTCTGGACAGCCTGTGTCCCTTGTCCTTTTCCTCATTAAGTGAGTTTTGAGTGCTGAAATCTAAAGACATGGAGGAATGGGAAGTATGATAAGCTAGGACATACAGTGAGAGGGAAAGAGCACTAGGCAGGTAGAGAAGAATGATGAATTTGAAGTTCAAAGACAAGCTTAAATTTCAACCCTACTACTTTCCACTTGTGTAACCCTTGGGCATGTATATAACAAAGGTCTATTTTAGATTCTTTCCAACTCAAAATCTATGACCTTATGCCCTGAATTTTAGGACCAGTTTTGCTACTAAATCCTGTGTGACCCTGAGTAAATCATTTCTCTCTCACTGAGCCTCAGTTTCTTCATATGGAAAATAAGAAGTTGAACTACATAATCTGTAAGGTATCTTCTGGATTGGACATTCTAGTCATTCATTCAACCAGCATTTCCTGATCTATACCTGGCCACTGGACCCAGATGGCTCTTGAAGAGAAAGTGAAGCTGGTGACTTTGCACAGCCCTTCCTCACTTAAGTCCAATTGACTTGCAAGTCATGACATCATCTTCCTGGTGTCATGGCCCTCTTTGAGAATGAAGGACAAACCACAATTAAACACCTACTAGATGCTAGGTACTATGTTAGGCACAGCATTGGTGATACAAAAACAACAACAAAAAAAATGAGACAGTCCTGTTCTCAAGGAGTTTACATTATAACAAATGGTGGGAGTGGGGGGATAGTAAGAACACAGAAAAGTAAATGCAAAATTTATCTATATAATTTCCCAGTGGAAGGGATGCTAGCAATTGAGAAGCTCAGCAGAATAGGCCTGTAGAAGGTGGTATCTGAGTTGAGCTTTTAAAGGAAAATAAGGAATGTGAATGCATTCTAGGCCTACAGGAAGAGCCTCTCAAAAGGCACAAAGGTGGAAAACAGGCTATCATAAAATATCTCTAAAGCAAGTAGGCCAGTTTGACTGTAATGTAAGTATGAGGGATAGAAATGTGCAGTAAATCTGGAACCGTAAGATGGAGTTGGCTTGAGAAAGGGTTTTAAAATTCAATGGAGTTTGTCTTTTATCCTAGAGGTGAGAAGAATCCACTCAAGTCACCAAGTGATTATTTAATATTTACTATGTGTCAAACACTGTGTTAAGGGTTAAGGATGTAAAGAATTTCAAAAACAAAGTGTCTGCCCTCAAGGAGCTTATTTTCTAATGAGGGAGACAAAAATATAAACCAGCGTTTCTTAAACGTTTTCCATTGGTGACGCCATGGGGTCGTGACCCAAAGTTTAAGAAGCGTTGAATAAACAATTAGCATAGATACAAGATACACACTGAGAAGGCATCTTTGAGCAAGGCAATGACGTGGCTAACCCTGTGCAGGGTTGGACTAGATTCTATGACTAGTGGATTTATCTTTCAGTGTTGCCCTATTGCCTAGCCCCATTCCAGGGTCCAAAACATATGAGAATTCCTAAGCCCATCTTCTGCCACTCTATAATGCATTATCTTCAATCAATGTCTTAAACTTAGTATCATTGTAGGTAAGGGGTGGAGAAGGAATCCTATCACAGGGAGTGGAGAGGATTGGAGAAAGCAGTGTCTTCCCTATATCTGAAAGCATAAGCTTCCTTCTGTGTGCTGAGCTCCAGTACTTTCAGGGAGGAATAAAATATAGGGGGCTTGGGGAAGATGGGTGTGGGATGTGTGATTCATTCATATACATTAGTGATTGTTTGGGCTTTGACTGATAACAGGATACTCACTTGGAGGCTCTTAGCTCTTTGCTTCAATTTGGGTTTCTCTGTCCTTTGGGGCTGGATAGTGGACAGATCAAAGGCTGTAAGTAATCCAAGATTGCCGTATTCTAAGTTATATTGGAGAGAAATAAATAAGCCGGCTCCCCATACTTCAGCTCCGCTATAAAAAGCCTGCATATGCTCTGTGCAGGTTTTCTTAAGGTGAGGGACCGAGCCTCGCAAAGCTCAGGCTGCTGGAGCTGCCCATATGGGGAGGCGGTCTTTCACTGATGATTTTGCAGACAGAAATCGCCCATCTGCACTGTTTGCAGGTGTTTTGAATGATTATATTATTAGCTCTGTCTGTTCAACTTTGCTTTTTTATGGTGGCTTTAGTATTGCAGTAAATAAAAAAAAAAAAGAAATATAAAGGCAGCCATCTGGTTCCCCATTTTTGACTAGCACTCTTTGTCAAGAAAGGAGAAAGAATAGTCCAGGATTATCTCTTTCCTCCCCAGTCCCTTAAGCCTGCCTCTGCCCTAAAGCAGTATGGATTGGGTTGGACCCACTGGGACTGGCAGGGCTGGCATCATCCTGAAGAGCATTAGGTTACTCTGGATTTCTTTTTTGTTCTTGAGATTTTGAAATGGTCCTTGGGGTTTATCTGGGGCAGCTCTTGTTGACAAGTATGTTCAGATGGCCTGTAGCCCCTGTGGATAGGGAGGTTACTGTGGGTTAACCAAGGTGGAGGGGAGTGGAGGTGAAAAGGTCTGGGTGGGGAAAGTCTCTTAGAGGCTGACCAGAGCCCCCCTTCCTGCAAATTATTCCAAAGCTTAATTTGATCTGTGGATGACCTTTAGCACTTTACAGGGTATCACTACTGCATGTAGCAAGACAAAGATTTATTTGATTATCTGAGCACAAGTAATTCATCAGTGAAATGCTATCTATGTCAGATGTCACAGAAACAGGAGGATATTTAGTACCGTACATAGGAGCAAGAACCGCCAGAAAGCCAGGGGCTTTTTAACAAGGTCACTAAGCTCACCAGTCCCACGAGAGCTGAAGAATAGACTGGATGCCACCAACTACCCTTTACTCCTGGACTACAAGTACATTTGTCAAAATTCAAGGTTAAAAAAATCATTGAACAACCATGCATTTTTAAAAAATTATTTTAAATTTCATTTCAGTAAATATTTTCCAATTACATATAAAAAATTAGCAATTTTTTTTAAATTTTGAGTTCTAGGACCCACATGTACAAAAATATTTATAGTGGCTCTTTTTGTGGTAGCACAGAATTGGGAAATGGAAGGTATGCCCATCAGTTGGGGAATGGTTGAACAAGTTGTGGTATATGAACGTAATGGAATACTGTTGTGCTATAAAAAATGAGGAGCAGGTGGATTTCAGAGAAACCTGAAAGACTTACATGAACTGATGCTGAATGAAGTGAATAAAACCAGGAGAACCCTGTACACAGTAACAGTAACATAGTGCAACGATTGATGTAGATAGACTTAGCTCTTCTCAGAAATACAGTGATCCAAGACAATTCCATAAGACTCATGATGGTAAATGCTATCCACATTCAAAGAAAGAACTATGGAGTCTGAATAAAGATCAAAGCATACTAATTTTTCTCTCTCCTTTTTCTTTCTCATGGTTTTTCCTTTTGTTCTGATTCTTCTTTCACACATATTTAATATGTTTCACAATATGTTTCATATGATTTTACATGTATAGCCTATATCACTTATTGCCATCTTGAGGAGGGGGAGGGAAGGGAGAGAGGGAGAAAAAAATCTGAAACTCAAAAGTTTATAAAAGTGAATGTTGAAAACTATATGTGTAAGTGGAAAAAAAAATGCTATTAAGTGGGGAAAAAATTTGAGTTCTAAATTCTCTACCTCCTCCCCATCCCTGCCTCCTCCTTGAGAAGGGGAGTAATTTGATTTTGATTATACATATGAGTTTATGCAAAATATATTTCCATATTATCCAAGTTACAAAGGAAAACACAAACAAGATAACACAAAAAAATAAAGATTTTAAAGAGTGTGCTTCAGTATGCATTCAGAGTCCATAAGTTCTCTCTCTGGAAGTGGATACTATTTTTTAACTGTGGTTCCTTTGGAACTGTCTTGGATGATTGTCTAGATCAGAGGAGCTAAATCTTTGACAGCTGATCATGCTTACAACATTGTTGTTACTATGTACAATATTCTTCTGGTTCTACTCACTTCACTTTGCATCAGTTTATATGATTCTTCCCAGGATTTTTTGAAAGCATCCTGTTTGTCATTTCTTAAAGCACAATAGTATTCCATTACAACTATATATCAAAATTTGTTCAGCTATTCCCCAATAGATGGCCATGCCCTCAATTTCCAAATCTTTGCTACCACAGAAAGAACTGTTATAAATATTTTTGTACAAATAGAATCTTTTCCCTTTTCTTTGATCTTTTTGGGAGACAAACCTAGTAGTGGTATTGCTGAGTCAAAGAACATGCACAGTTTTATAGCTCTTGGAGTATAGTTCCAAATTGTCCTCCAGAATGGTTGGATGAATTTACAACTCTACCAATAGTGTGCCAGTGTCACAATTTTTCACTTTATGTCCAGTATTTGATATTTTCCTTTTCTGTCATGTTAGCCAATCTGATGGGTGTGAAGTGGTATATCAGAATTGTTTTCATTTGCATTTCTCTAGTCAGTAGTGATTTAGAGCATTTTTTCATGGGACTATTGATAGTTTTGATTTTTTTTTCCTGAAAACTGCCTATTCATAACCTTTGATTATCAACTGGTGGAATGATTCATTTTTTATAAATAAATAAATCTGGCTCAATTCGCTATATATTTGAGAAATGAGTCATTTATCAGAAAAATTCACCGCAAAAAATGTCTGCCTTTTCCTATTTTCCTTCTAATTTTGACTATATTGGTTTTGTCCAAAAGTTTTGTATAATCAAAGTTATCTATTTTACTTTCAATAATACCTTCTATCTCTTGTTTGGATATAAATTCTTCCTTTGTCCATAGATCTCACAGGTACATTTTTTCAATTTCTCTCTCTTTTACTTATGATATCACCTATTATGTTTAAATCATGTATACCTTTTGACCTTGTCTTGTGAGACATTGATTTAAGCCTAGTTTCTGTTAAATTGCTTTCTAGCTTTCACAGCAATTTTTGTTAAATGTTCAATTCTTTTTCTTGTCATTCTATTTTTTATTTATTTATTTAAGTTTTCAACATTCATTTTCACAAAATTTTGAGTTCCAAATTTTCTTCCCATCTCTCCCCTCCCTCCACCCCCAAATGCCAAACATTCTAATTACCCCTATCACCAATCTGCCCTCCCTTCTAACATCCCTCCCTTCCCTTATCCCCATCTTCTCTTTTGTCCTGTAGGGCAAGATAAATTTCTATGCCCCATTACCTGTATTTCTCATTTCCTAGTTGTATGTAAGAACAATACTCAACAGTTGTTCCTAAAACTTTGAGTTCCAACTTCTCTTCCTCCTTCCCTCCCTACCCATCCACACTGGGAAGGAAAGCAATTCAATATAAGCCATATCTGT
This sequence comes from Notamacropus eugenii, assembly GCF_028372415.1. Lineage (NCBI taxonomy): Eukaryota > Metazoa > Chordata > Mammalia > Diprotodontia > Macropodidae > Notamacropus > Notamacropus eugenii. The sequence goes on along the minus strand of NC_092872.1, from coordinate 457,279,182 downwards.
GTTGTTTTCAAATGATTTCCATAATAGTCGTGTTGTGAAAGACTAACTATATTCCTCTATTGTAAGATAGGTTTTCATACCAAAAAAAGTGTGCATTTTATTCCTTCCTTTAGTTGAATGTGATGAGAGTAAGTTTCATGTTTTTTCCTCACCTCCCCCCTTTTTCTTTCCACTGAAAAGTCTTTTACTTGCCTCTTTTATGAGAGATAATTTGCCACACTCCATTTCTCCCTTTTTCCTCCCAATATATTTCTCTCTCACCCTTTAATTTCATTTTTTTAAAGATATGATCCCATCCTATTCGACTCACCCTGTGCTCTCTGGCTCTCTCTCTCTCTCTCTCTCTCTCTCTCTCTCTCTCTCTCTCTCTCTCTCTGTGTGTGTGTGTGTGTGTGTGTGTGTGTGTGAGCGTGTGTAATCTCACCAACTACCCAGATACTGAAAAAAGTTTCAAGAGTTACAAATACTGCCTTTCCATGTAGGAATGTAAACAATTCAACTTTAGTAAGTCCCTGATGATTTCTCTTTCCTGTTTACCTTTTCATGCTTCTCCTGATTCTTGTGTTTGAAAGTCAAATTTTCTTTTCAGCTCTGGTCTTTTCATCAAGAATGCTTGAAAGTCCTCTATTTCATTGAAAGACCATTTTTTTTCCCCTGAAGTATTATACTTAGTTTTGCTGGGTAGGTGATTCTTGGTTTTAGTCCTAGTTTCTTTGACTTCTGGATTATCTTATTCCATGCCCTTCGATCCCTTAATGTAGAAGCCCCTAGATCTTGTGTTATCCTGATTGTATTTCCACAATACTTGAATTGTTTCTTTCTAGCTGCTTGCAATATTTTCTCCTTGACCGGGGAACTCTGGAATTTGGCCACAATGTTCCTAGGAGTTTTTCTTTTTGGATCTCTTTCAGGAGGTGATCAGTGGATTCTTCCAATACTTATTTTGCCCCCTGGTTCTAGAATATCAGGGCAGTTTTTCTTGATAATTTCATGAAAGATGATGTCTAGGCTTTTTTTTTATCATGACTTTCAGGTAGTCCCATAATTTTTAAATTGTCTCTCCTGGAAGTATTTTCCAGGTCAGTTGTTTTTTCAATGAGATATTTCACATTATCTTCCATTTTTTCATTCTTTTGATTTTGTTTTGTGATTTCTTGGTTTCTCATAAAGTCGTTAGCCTCCATCTGTTCCATTCTAATTTTTAAAGAACTATTTTCTTCAGTGAGCTTTTGAATCTCCTTTTCCATTTGGCTAATTCTGCTTTTTAAAGCATCCTTCTCCTCGTTGGCTTTTTGCACCTGTTTTGCCAATTGAATTAGCCTATTTTTCAAGGTGTTATTCTCTTCAGCATTTTTTGGGGTCTCCGTTAGCAAAGTGTTGACCTGCTTTTCATGCTCTTCTTGCATCTCTCTCATTTCTCTTCCTAGTTTTTCCTCCACCTCTCTTACTTGATTTTCAAAATCCTTTTTGAGCTCTTCCATGGCCTGAGCCCATTGAATATTTATTTTGGATCTTTGGGATACAGAAACCATGACTTTTATGTCTTTCCCTGATGGTAAGCATTGTTCTTCCTCATCCAAAAGGATGAGAGAAGATATCTGTTCACCAAGAAAGTAACCTTCTATAGTCTTATTCTTTTTCCCTTTTTTGGGCATTTTCCCAACCAGTCACTTGACTTTGGGGTCCTTTGTTCAGATCTGTGTTTATTTGTGTGAAAAATGTTTTGTAATTGTGTTCATATAATCTCTGGGTTTGTTTGGGCAGGTAGGCTCCTAAATATTTTATATTGTCTGCAGTTATTTTAAATGGAATTTTTCTTCCTATCTTGTCCTGCTGGATTTTGTTGGTAGTGTAGAGAAATACTAACAATTTATATGTGTTTTGTTTTTATCCTGCAACATTGCTGAAGTTATTGTTTCAACTAGTTTTTTAGTTGATTCCCTAGGGTCCTCTAAGTATACCATTATATAATCTGCAGAGAGTGATAGTTTTGTTTTCTCATTGCCTATCTTTATTCCTTCAATTTCTTTTTCTTGTCTTAGTGTGATAGCTAACTTTTCTAGCACAACATTGAATAATATTGATGATAATGGACACCTTTACTTCACTCCTGATTTTATGAAGAAGGCTTCAAGTTTTATCCCCATTACAGATAATATTTGCTGATGGTTTTAGAGAAATACTACCTATCATATTAAGAAAGGATCCATTGATTCCCATGCTTTCTAGCATTTTTAAAAGTAAGAATAGGTATTGCATTTTGTCAAAGGCTTTTTCTGCATCTATTCATATAATCATAGGATTTTTGTTGGTTTTATAACTGATATAGTCAATTATGATGAAATTTGCCTAATATTGAATCATCCCTACATTCCTGGTATAAATCTCACCTGGTCCTATTGTAGAATCTATGGGACGTATTGCTGTAATCCCCCTGATAGATTACTTAATATTGTTGCATTAATATTCATTAAGGAAATTGGTCTATTTCTCTGTTTTTGCTCTCCCTGGTTTAGGTATTCAAAGCATATTTTGATCATAAAAGGAATTTGGAGGGAATCCCTCCACTTATTTTTCAAAAAGTTTATATTATATTGGGATTAATTGTTCTTTAAATATTTGATAAAATTCACTTGTGATAATATCTGGTCCTGGGTTTTTTTCTTAGGGAGCTTACTGATGGCTTAATTTCTTTTTTCTCAAAAGAGGTTAAGCATTCAATTTCCTCTTCTGTTAATCTGGGCTCTCTCGCTCATATGTATGTATGTATGTATGTATACACACATATGTACACACATACGTATGTATGTATACACATATATACACGTATATATGTATGTATGTATTTATGTACACACACACATTCATCCCTTTCACTTAGATTGTCAGTTTTACTAAGCATATAACTGGGCAAAATAACTTCCAGTAATTGCTTTAATTTCATTTTCTTTGGTGGTACATTCACGACTGTTTCATTTCTGATATTACAAATTTTTTTCATCAAATTAATCAGTGCTTTATCTATTATTGGTCCCTTCCCCCCAAAAAACCAGCTCCTAGTTTTATTTATTAGTTTGATATTTTGTTTTGTCTTCTTTTACTTTCAATTGTATTAATCTCTCCTTTGAGTTTCAGTATTTCCACTTTGGCATTTGTTTTATTTTTAATTTGCTCCTTTTTTGTTTTTGTTTTTTTTATTTAGTTGCATGCCTAATTCATTGATCTGTTCTCTCTCTCTCTCTCTCTCTTTCTCTCTCTCTCTCTCTCTCTCTCATCATTGTATGAATTTAGAAATATAAATTTTCCCTTAAGAATTGCTTTGGTTTCTTTCCACAAATTTTGAAATGTTGGCTCAGTGCTGTCTTCTCTTTAATGAAATTATTGTTTCTGTGATTTGTTCTTTGACTCACACATTCTTTAGGATTAGATTAGGATTAGATAGTTTTCAATTTATGTTTCCACAACCTTTTATGAAATTTAATTTTTATTGCATTATGGTCTGAAAGGTTACATCTAATATTTTTGCTTTTCTGCATTTGATTGTGAGGTTTTCATACAAGATCTATTTTTGTGAGTACCACCTACAACTGAGAAAAAAGGTATACTCCTTTCTATTCCCATTCAGTTTTCTCTAGAAGTCACTTATATCTATTTTTTTCTGAGTTTCTCTATGTCTCCACTTCTTTATTTATTTTTTGGTTAGATTTATATACCTCTAAGAAGGGAAAGTTGTTGTCCGCCACTAGAACAGTTTTAATGTCTATTTCTTCCTGTAATTCATTTAAATTCTCCTTTATGAATTTGAATGCTACATTGTTCACGCTTATATATATGTGTATATATGCTCACACAACATATCTATATTCTGTTACATACATACATATGTGTTGTATACACATATACATGCATACATTTATGCACATATATGTATGCATGTATATATATGTGTGTATATATATATTACATGTGTGTTATGTTCTGGTTTCTAATCCATTCTGAAATCCATTTCCATTTTATGGATGAGTTCATCCTGTACACATTCACAGTTATGATTACTAACTGTGCATTTCCCTCTATTCTATTTTCTTCTGCTTAATCTTCTCTCTCTTTTTATCTTGTCCCTCCCCTAAAATCTGTTTTGCTACAGACCACTGACTTCTTTTATCTGACCTTCCTTTTATCATCTTCCCCCTTTCTCTATTTCCCTTCCCCTTCTATTTTCCTGTTGGGTAAGATAAGTTTCTATTGTTAATTGAGTATGTATATTTGTTTTCCTTCTTTGAAGCAATTTAAGTGGAGTTCAAGCATTGCCTTTGGGCACCCCACTCCCCAAACACACACACACACACACACACACACACACACACACACACACACATATACCATTTTCCCCTCCATTATAAAAGCTCTTCTTTGCACATCTCTTTTATGTGAGATAATTCTCCCCATTCTTCTTCCTTCCCTCTTCTCTTAGGGGATCTCTCTTTCTTACCTGTCCATTTTTCTTAATCCTAATTTAACCAACTAACTCCCACATTCTCTTTCTATGTAACATCCTGATAATTTCTTAAAAGATATATGTATTATCTGCTCATATGGAAAGCTAAACAGTTTAACTTTATTGAATCATTTATGATTTCTCTTTAATGTCTCCCTTTTTATGTTTCTCTTGAGTCATGTACTTGAAAGTCAAATTTTCTATTCAGCTCTGGTGTTTTTATCAGAAATTCTTGAAAGTCCTCTATTTCATTATATGTCTCTTTCTTTTCCTTGAATAATTATGCTCACTTTTGCTGAGTAGGTTATTCTCTGTTGTAATCCTAGCTCTTTTGTCTTCCAAAATACCATATTCCAAGCACTCTGCTTCTTTAATATATTAGTTACTAAATCTTCTGTGATCCTGACTTTGACTCCATAGCATTTGAATAGTTTCTTTCTGCCTGATTGAAACATTTTCTTTTTGACCTAGGAGCTTTCAAATTCAGCTATAATATACTCTAGAGTTTTTGTTTTGGAATCTCTTTTAGGAGGTTATCGGTGCATTCTTTCAATTTTGCCCTCTGGTTTTAAGATTTCACAGAGTTTTCCTTGATAATTTCTTGAAATATTATGTCCATGCTTTTTTCTTTAATCATGGCTTTTAAGTAATGAAACAATTTTTAAATTGTCTCTCCTTGATTTGTTTTCCAGATAAGTTGTTTTTCTAATGAGATATTTTGTACTTCTTTTTTTTTTCATCCTTTTGACTTTTTAAAAATTGCTTCTTTGTGTCTCATGGAATCATTAGCTTCCACTTGCCCAATTCTAATTTTTAAGGGAATTTTTTTCTTCAGTGAACTTTTGTACCTCTTTTTTCCATTTGGCTAATTCTGATTTTTAAGTCTTCTTTAGTGTGTCACAGATCTCTCTGAGTTCATATATTGTCTTGGGCTGGAAGGATATCTTACTCTAAATTTTCAAATTTTATTTGAGGCATTATTTTAAAGTTTTTTTTGTAGGGAAATATTGGGAGAGCTTGGGTGAATGCTTCTCCACTCTGCCATCTTAACTCTAGACATGGAAGTCAACAAACATGTATTGAGTGCCTACTAGATACAATGCATTATGTAAATGCACCAATAGGATAGGAAGGCAGAGTACCTGCTCTTGAGGAGTTGAGAATATGATTTGGAGAATGAGATGTGTATAAACAAGTATAAGGAAGAACATGATACATGCAAGAGAGTACTACAGAGTACTAAGAGAACAGATAAGAAAGTGATTCCTAGAATGTGGGGAAGAAGAAAGCAGACAGTCCAGAGCGCTCACTAGGGTTACTGGGTTTTGAGCAAGATTGAAGACCATGTAGATTCAGATGGGTTAAACATTTACCTGCAACCCTCCCTAGTGTGTGACCTGAACCTAATTAAAATGTGAGAAATATTTAACAAAATAAATAAAAAGACAATAGGATATAGATAATGTTTATATAGGGTTTTCTAAGTTGATATATATCAGACAGAAATTCTTAGTATAGTTTAGAAGCTCTCATTTCTATTTGGATTTCATATGGATATAGTTCGACCCCCTCATTGTCTAAATGAGGAAACAGAAGCCCAGAAAGGGGAAGGGATTCAACTAATATGCACTCTGGATTTAGAGTCAGAAGACTTGGGTTTGAATCTCCTCTCTACCACTCCAGAGTGCATTCTACCAAATCATAGTTCTTTCTACTACAGTAATAAGAACCATCATGTTGGAAGGGCCATTCGAGTTTGTTCAGTCCTTTCTTATGCTTTTTTGAATCATGGACCAAAAGTCTATGGACCATTTCTCAGAATAATGTTTTTAATATGTAAAATAGCACAGATTGCAAAGGGGATCAATTAAATTGAAATAAACTCTATATTTTTTCCTCAAAGTTTATAGATCCCTTGAAATAGTTCTATCTTTAAGTGTCAGTGGACCCCAGATTAAGAATCCTTGGTTAAGTTTAATCTTTCACAGATAGGGAAACTGAGGCCCAGAGAAAGAAGAGAGACTTTTGTTTTACTTCTTACCTAACCTGCAGTCTCTGAAGTCCACACATCATGCCCTTTCAGGCAGCAGAAGACTTTTGCTTTAGGTTTCTGTTGGGGTAGATGGTGAATCCCTCCAGATGTTCCTATTTGCAGTTAGCACAGGGCTGAATACATCAAGCTCAAAACCCTAGAGGAGCTCCTCAATGAGATCCATGGCCACTCAAAAGAGATGGGCCTAACGAGAGCAGGGAAGCAAGTGAATAAAGAAAGTCTGTTGTCCAGATAATGCTGTGCAGCTGGACGGGCAGCCCATTGAGTTAGTCCATCAGTCCATCTTTCCTGGACAATCACTGCATATGGACAATGAGCTGGGCTCAGGACTGAATAGGGATGAGAGTGGGCTGGAATGCATTTAGAAAATTGTGTACTGCTTTCAACAATCCAAGCTGCTGACACAAAACACATCTTTTTAACACCAATTTTCTCCTAGTGATGCTATATGCCTATGAATCACAGAATGCCAAAACCGCTAAAGAACTGAAATTGCAGGTGACCCAAAGAGCATTGGAGAGATGCATGATGGGTGTAAGCAGGATATATACAGCATATGGCTGAGGATGACTTGCATTCAAGAAATGGAATAAAATAAATCATCCAGGAGAGATGATATGGTGCAATAGAAAGAATTTTGAATCTGAAATCAGAAGACCAGAGTTGGATTCTAGGCCCTGCTATTTAAAAGCTGTAAATTACAATGGGCAAAGAATTTCCCCTCTCTGATCGACCCTTCCTTCAACTGTAAATTAAGGGGGTTAGACTTAATGACTTCTGAGATAACCTTCAAGTTCTAGTTTTATAATGGAAGTGAAATAAGCATTATTAAGTGCTCGCTAAATGCTAGACCTTTGATGTAGGAATACAGATACAAATAAAAACAAAGATAATCCCTGCCCTTAAAGAGGTTCCATTCTGATGAGGATAGATAACACACCAAAGGTAGTAGGAAATCTAGGTGGGACATGGGAGGGGGGGATACAATAGTACAGGCCAGGGGGCATGGTTTGAAGCCAAGAACAGAAGCAGGAGGAGAATGAAGGCCTTCCTGGGACCATTCACAAAATGAAGGAGGGTTTTACCAAGGGATATTCCAGGTTGAGAAGACCACAGGCATGTTGAAAGTTCCAGGGAAAGAAGACCCTGGGTACCAAAGGAAGTTCCAGGATGAAACAGCATAGTTTGGAAGTCTGGAAATCAGAAAGAAGAGGATGAGCCTATGCTGAATTGGAAAAGGAATAAGGTCATTCATATTATTAGAATGAAGGAGGTCAAAAGGGTATTCTGAATCCCACAGAAGATCTAGAGAAAGAGCTGTATGAAGGGCAGCTAGGTGGCATAGTGGATAGAGTGCCAGGGCCTGCAGTTAGGAAGACTTGAGTTCAAGTCTAGCCTCAGACACAATGTCACTGAACCTTGTTCACCTCAGTTTCTTCATCTATGAAATGAGTTGGAGAAGGAAATGGCAAGTCACTCCATTATCGTTGCCAAGAAAACTCCAAATGATGTCATGAAGAGTCAGATACAACTGAAACAAAACAAAATATCAAGATAATGATATACTTCCATCACCATAATATCAAAACATACATGGTACAGTAGAAAAAGGACTGGATGTGGAGTCAGGACACCTGGTTTGGATTCTACCTCAGATACGTACTAATAACATGACTGTGGGTGATTTTCTGAGTATCAATTTCCTTATATTTGGAATGACGATAAGAACTTTTTACTCTCTACCTCACAGGATTGTGGTAAGGGAAGTGCTTTGCAAATCTTAAAACAATATGCAAAATTGACTTATTAGTCCCTTTAATACTGTTAGAGCTTCATTCTTCTATAAATATGTGACCCTGAGAGGGTGATGTATTTAATTAAGTAGCTTCTCACATACCCTCAGGAGTCCTACAGTGCTGAACTTAAGAGTGACAGAACCGGAATTCCAATCCATCCTATGCCCAGGTGGGTCTTAGTTTTCTTATCTGTCAATTAAGCAGGTGGATTAAATGTTCTCTATTTATTAACCCTTTCAACTCTAGATCTATGATCCTATGAACCTATAGTGGTATGTGTGTGTGTGTGTGTGTGTGTGTGTGTGTGTGTGTGTGATGTAAGGGGGTGGAATATATTGAAATTCAAGGAAAAGTTGTATAAAGTGGAAGGTTAGGGAAAGGGTGTCAGAAGATTCTTCGATTTTGCCTAGACCCGTAATGGTTTCTATTGTTTGTTTCTTCCTCAAAATTAACAACACATATAGGAGAAAAATAAACTACTTCTTTCTCCATACTCAAATGGAAGAGATAAAAAACTACCCTAACTGCCTCCAGTCTCTGGTAAGCATCAATGAAGGAAGCCAGGAAGCAGCAAGGAAAACTGGAGAAAAAAATAGTATAATAAATTGATTTTAATTTAGATGCTTAAACAGCCTTGCAGAATTGCACACCTCCCTCAGGGAGGAGAAGGAAGAACTCTACACATTTCTACCCAAATACAGGGTGGTCAGGCAGTCACTTTTAGGAATAATTTGAAGGCTATTTTAGTTGACTGAGCCAGCAGTATAATGTGGCAGCCACTCCAAAAGCAATGCAATCTTTGCCTGAATTAAGAGGATGGCAACTTCTAGGAATAAGGAGGTAAGAGTCCCTCCATGTACTGCACTCTGGTCAGACCTTCTCTAGAGTATTAAGTTTGGTTCTGGGCACTCTATGTTGGGAAACTGGAAAGAAAAACTAGAATGATGAAAGGCCTTGAGGACATGCCATATTAGAATGGATGGTAAGGAGCAGGGATACTTAGCCTGGAGAAGAAAGGGCTTGAATGAGTAGGTGGAGACCATGATATCTACCCTCAAGTATTTGTAAGGCTTTTTTGTGGAAGCATTAGATTCGTTCTGTTCAAACCTAGAGAGCACAACTAGGAGTAGTCTGTGGAAATAAAAAACATAGCAAATTTAGGTTTGATGACTGTAAGGGGAAAATTTTTCCTAACTGTTAGAATGCTCCAAAAATGAAAGGGAATAGAAACCTCAGCAGGTAGAACTCCCTCCCTTCTTCAAGCACAGGCTGGATGAACACTTATTGGGCAACATCATTTATTGGGTGCTGTAGTAGGACTTCTTGTACATGTGTGGGTTGTACCATGTGGCTGCTAAGGTCCTTTCAGACTCTGAAATTCTGTTATTTTCTTCTTAAAGACTGAATCTATACTGCTATAACACAAGATAAAAGGTGATTTTTGATATCTGGAATTAGTGAAATTACCTATCCATGGATGGGATTGTAGCCTCTTTGGAAAGATCTCCCTGACTTAATCAGTTTCAGACCAACTTCACCTATGACTTGGTGAGACAACCAAGATTGTATTTGTTAATAGCAAAATTTATCTGGAAGAACATAAAATAAGGAATGTTAAGAGAATCGATGAAAGAAAATGTGAAGGAAAGTGGTCTAGCAGTTTTACATCTTAAACTGTTTTGCCAAGTGGTGATCATGAAAATAATCTGGTACTGGAAAATCTGGTTCATGGAAACAATCTAAGAAACAGAATGGTGGATCAGTAGAACAGATTAGTGTGATGGCAAGCAAAGTGTGATCTTTTGCTGTTTTTGTTTTGGTATAATCAAATGCCTCTGATTGAATCTTTCCTTTATCAACAGTCTTCACTAGGAGTAAAGTACAGAAAAGAAGATTTTCTTTAACTAGAAACAGAATATGTTTTTGTATTATTAATGTAATTAAAGATCTTCCCCACCCATTAATGGGCCTGCCCATTAAGGGGAGTTTGATCTGGGAAGATTTGTGGGAAGGCTCATACCTTTTGTTAATAAGGTACTGGTTCTCAAGGGTTGGGATGCCCTCTGGCTCTAAAAAAGGTATAAATACTCCAAGGGTGAAGTTTTACTTTGGGGATTACTGACTGGAAATGTTTGGCCAGAAGAGGACTCTAGGAAGCCACTAAGGACCCCTCGCCCCCAGCTTGGAAAACCCAGATGTCAGTGTTTCCCTCTCTGGTAACTATGGTCAGACAGTTGGACCTGTCTATTTAATTGTAATATATGTATTGTTTATAGCAGAGGAAGCTACGTCTGTTGATCTTTGATTTCTCTGTATTTTCTTTGAAGTTCAGTGTGCTGATTCCCCTGAACTAGGTGAATGATATATGTGCTTGACATATACAAAAACTGACCATATACTAGGACATAAAAACCTCACAATCAAGTGCAGAAAGGCAGAGATAATCAATGCATCTTTCTCAGGTTACAATGCAATAAAAATTACATGTAATAAAAGGCCATGGAAAGATAGAGCAAAAGTTAATTGGAAACTAAATAATCTAATCCTAAAGAAGGAGTGAGTTAAACAGCAAATCATAGAAACAATCAACAACTTCATTCAAGAGAATGACAATAATGAGACAACCTACCAAAACTTATGGGATACTGCAAAAGCAGTTCTTAGGGGAAGTTTTATATCATTGAAGCCTACATGAATAAAATAGAGAAAGGGGAGATCAATGAATTGGGCATGCAGCTGCAAAAGCTAGAAAAAGAACAAACTGAAAATCTCCAAGTAAATACCCAATTAGAAATACTGAAAACCAAAGGAGAGATTAATAAAATTAAACTTAAAAAACAATTAAACTAGTAAATAAAACTAAGAGTTGGTTTTATGAAAAAAAAAAACAATAAAATTGATAAAGCTTTGGTCAAGTTGACTTAAAAAAATAAAGAAGAAAACCAAATTACCAATATCAGAAATGAAAAGGGTGAACTCACCTCCAATAAGAAGGAAATTAAAACAATAATTAGAAATTACTTTATCCAATTGTATGTCCATAAATTTTATAATCTAAGTGAGTTGGATGAATATTTTTAAAAAGTATAAATTGCCCAGATTAACAGAAGAGGAAGTGGAATACTTAAATAACCCCATCTCAGAAAAAGAAATTGAAAAGCCATCAATGAACTCTCTAGGAAAAAATCTCCAGGGCCAGATGGATTTACAAGTGAATTTTATCAAACATTTAAAGAAGTTAATCCCAATACTATATAGGCTATTTGGGAAAATTGGTGAAGAAGGAGTCCTACCAAATACTTTTTATGATACAAATATAGTTCTGATATCTAAACCAGGAAGAGCTAAAAGAGACAAAGAAAATTATAGACTAATTTCTCTAATGAATATGGATGCAAAAATTTTAAATAAGATATAAGCAAAAAGAATACAGCAACCTGTCACAAGAATAATACATTTTGATCAGGTAGGATTTATACCAGGAATGCAGAGTTGTTCAATATTAGGAAAACTATCAGCATTATTGCTCATATCAACAAAAAAACTAACAGAAACCAGAGGATTATCTCAATAGATGCAGGAAAAGCTATTAACAAAATATAACACCCATTCCTATTGAAAACACTGGACAGCATAGGAATAAGTGGAGCCTTCTATAAAATAATAAGAAGTATCTACCTAAAACTATCAGCAAGCATTATACGTAATGAAGATAAGCCAGATGCATTTCCAATAAGATCAGGGGTGAAATAAGAATGTCCATTATTACCACTGTTATTCAATATGGAACTAGATATGTTAGCTTTAGCAAGAAAAGAAGAAAAAGAAATTGAAGGAATTAGAATAGGCAAAGAAGAAACTAAGTTATCACTCTTTGCAGATGATATGATGATATACTTAGGAGAATCCCAGAGAATCAAGTAAAAAACTACTTGCAATAAAAAACTTTGGCAAATTTGCAGGTCACAAAATAAACCCACATAAAGCATCTCCATTCCTATACATTACTAACAAAGCCCAACAAAAAGAGATAGAAAGAGAAATCCCATTTGAAGCTATGGTAGATACTATAAAATATCTGGGAGTCTATCTGCCAAAACAAACCCAGCGACTATATGAACACAATTACAAAATACTTCTCACACAGAGTCAGATTTAAGTAAGTGGAAAAACATCAGTTGCTCATGTGTAGGCCAAGCTAATATAATATAATAAAAATGACAATTCTACCTAAAATAATATACTTATTTAATACCAATCAATACCAATCAAACTACCAGAAAATTATTTTCTAGAGCTAGAAAAAATAATATCAAAATTCATCTGGAAGAACAAAAGATCCAGAATATCAAGGGAACTAATGAAAAGAAATGGTAGGGAAGGTAGCCTAGTGTTATCAGATCTCAAATTTTATTGTAAAGTAGCAATCATCAAAACAAGAGATAGAGAACATTATGAAGTGCAAAATGGATAATTTTGATTACATTAAATTGAAAAGTTTTTGCACAAACAAACCCAACGCAATCAAGATTAAGAGAGAAGCAGAAAATTGGGAAAGAATTTTTGCAACTAGTGTCTGTGATAAAGGCCTTATTTCTAAAATATATAGAGAACTGAGTCAAATGTACAAGAATACAAATCATTCCCCAGTTGATAAATGGTCAAAGGATATGAACAGGGAGTTTTCAGAGGAAGAAATTAAAGCTATTTATAGTCATATAAAAATGCTCTAAATCACTATTGATAAGAGAGATGCAAATCAAAACAACTCTGAGGTAACATATCATACCTATCAGATCAGCTAACATGACAAAATAAGAAGATGATAAATGTTGGAGAAGACGTGGGACAGTCGGAACACTAATTCATAGTTGGTGGAGCTTTGAACTGATCCAACTATTCTGGAGAGCAATTTGGAACTGTGCCCAAAGGGCTACAAAAATGTGCATACCCTTTGACCTAGCAATATCGCTTCTAGGACCATATCCCAAAGAGATCATAAAAATGGAAAAGGGTCCCACATGTACAAAAATATTAATAGCAGCTCTCTTTGTGGTGGCCAAGAACTGGAAATCAAAGGGAATGCCCATCATGTGGGGAATGGCTGAACAAATTGTGGTATATGAACGTAATGGAATACCATTGTCCTGTAAGAAATGATGAACAGGAAGACTTCAGTGAGGGCTGGAAGGACTTATGTGAACAGATGCTGAGTGAAAGGAGCAGAATCAGGAGAACTTCATATACACAGTAGCAACAACAGTGTGGGAGGAATTTTTCTGGTAGCCTTTCACAGCAATGCAAGGACCTAAAAAATTCCCAATGGACTCTTGAGGCAAAATAGCATTCATATCCAGAGAAAGAACTATGGAATTGGATTGCAGAATGAAGCAGACTATTTTCTCTTGTGTTTTGTTTTGTTTTATGGTTTCTCCCATTCATTTTAATTCTTCCATGAAACATGACTAAGATGAAAATGTATTTATAAGAATGTTTGTGCAGAATCCATATAAGATTACACACTGTCTCAGGGAAGGAAGGTGTAGGGGTGAGGGAAGGAGAAGTGAGGGAGGGGGAGAAAATCTAAGATTTATGGAAGTGATTATAGAAAACTGAAAACAAATAAATTAATTTTAAAAAATTATATATGTGCTTGGTTAAAGAAATGATATACATATTTGATTAAATGGATTGTTAAACCTCTCAAAAGTTGTCTTTCCTTTTATGAAGGCTAAGAACTATGAGAGTAGGCCCTCCCTCTGTATGTTGGCATGCTTATTGATCAATTAGATATATAATACACAGTATTAAATGATCATAGTAGTCCAGTGTTTGATAAATCCAAAGATTCTTTTTTCTTTTGGGACAAGAACTCACAATTTGACAAAAATAACTGGAAAAACTGGAAAGCAGTTTGACAAAAACTAGGCATAGACCAACATCTCATATCATATGCCAAGATAAGGTCAAAATGGGTACACAACTTAGAATGACTTAAAGAATGATATATCATAAGGAAGTTAGAGGAGAATTTTTGAAAAAGCTTACCTGTCAGATCTATGGATAAGGGAAGTATTTATAACCAAAGAGATTATAGAAAGGATCACAGGAAATAAAATAGATATTTTTGATTACATTAAATTAAAAGTTTTTGCACAAACAAAACCAATGCAGCCCAAATTAGAAGAGAAGCAGGAAAATAGGGAGGGGGGATTTACAGCAAGTTTATTTGATAACAGCCTCATTTCTCAAATATACAAAGAACTGTGTCAGATTTATAAGAATACCAACCATTCCCCAATTGATAAATGATCAAAGGATGTGAACAGTAAGTTTTCAGAAGAAATCAAATCTATAGTCATATGAAAAAATGCTTTAAATAACTGTTGATTATTGTTATTGTTTAGCTGTTTTCAGTCATGTCCAACTCTTTGTAACCCTAATTTAGGGTTTTCTAGTTGAAGATACTGGAGTGGTTTGCCATTTCCTTCTCCATATCATTTCATAAATGAGGAAACTGAGGCAAACATGGTTAAATGACTTACCTAGGGTCACACACTAGAAAGTTTCTGAGACTGGATTTTAACTCATCTTCCTAACTCAGCATTCTATCTACTGCCCCCACCTAGCTACCCAACTACTGGTTAGAGAACTGCAAATTAAAATAACCCTGAACTATAATCTCCCACCTATCAGATTGTCTAATATGACAGAAAAGGAAACTTGACAGGTGTTGGAGGGGATATAAAAAAATTGGATGATAATACACTGTTGGTGGAATTATAAACTGATCCAATCATTCTGGAGAGAATAAGCCCAAAGCCAATAATACTGTGCATACCCTTTAACCCAGCAAAACCACTTCTAAATCTGTACCCCTAAAAGATCGACGGAAAAGGAACTGCAGGCACAAAAATATTTGTAGCAGCTCTTTTTTTTTTGGTGGTAAAGAATTGGAAATTGAGGGGATGTCCATAAACAGGGGAAAAGATGAACAAATGGTGGCTTATGATTGTGATGGAATACTACTAGGCCCTCAGAAGTGACAATCAGGATGCTTTCAGAAAATCCTGAGAAGACTTATATGAAGTGATGCAAAGTAAAGTGAACAGAACCAGGAGAACATTGCACACAGTAAGAGTAATCTTGTATGATCATCAACTACGAATGGCTTAACTACTCTGACTGATACAATGATCCAAGAAAATTCCAAAAGATTTATGATGAAAAATTCTATCCACCTCCAGAGAAAGAACTGATGGAATCTAAATGCAGATTGAAGTATAATTTTTTCACTTTACTTATTTTTCTTGCCTTTTTTTATGCAACCTGGCTAATGTAGAAATACATTTTGAATGATTTCACATATATAATTGATATCACATTTCTTGCCTTCTCAATGGGTGAGGGAAGAGAAGGAGAGGACTCTGGAGTCAAAATTTTTGAAAAATGAAAGCTAAAAACAAATAATAATTGTTTTTAAAAAGAAAGAAAAAAATTCCTGTTTTAACTAGTCTTTAGGAGTATTGTCTTTTACAGATAGATAGATAGATAGATTTAAAAAAAGAATAACCAATGCTCCTATAATATTTGTTGGATCTACAGGCTAAAGGAGAATATGGAAAGTTAGCAAGCCCTAAGATGCCAGTATTCTTGGGGTCAGGAGATGATACTTTGTATCAGAACAAAATCCTCATGTTACAATTCTTAAACTTCACCATGTTTAATTAGTCACTCTAATTAATCTTTTTTTTTTTTTGGTTCACAAGTTTCAAGGATTATACTAAATGCATTGCAAAATTAATCACATTTTAAAATATGCTGAAGAGATTTCGAGAAACTCAAAAGTAGCTTATATGGCACTGTCTTAATTTCCATTGCTTCAGTGACTTCCAAAGTAGACAGTGCTTTTCTCTCAATTTGCACCTACACTTTCCACAGAAAGAGGAGCCTGAAAATGGAGTGAGGTTATGGGAGTTGGACCTATCTCTTGGATAAGTACATGTCTTTTTCTCAGCATTTGGAATAAAGAATTTGTCGTGCATAAAGGTTTACTTTTAAGTCTTAGCCACATGGAACTGATGTTTCCAGCCCATTGAGAGCTTCTAGAAGGAGCTGTTAAGAAAACAGCATTTGGAAAAAACAGGGCAGGACATATTACTAGTGCAAATTTCTCACCCTACATTGGCTTAGAAGCTCCTAGCTAGCTATTAGGCATCTGGGATTGCTCTGTTATTGGGAAAAACCATCATCTAGTTTGTGCCTCCAAAGGGAGAACCACCACAGAGCCACAAGACTACCCTGAGAAGGCAACTGATGAAAAAAATGAAGCATGAGAAAAGCCTGCCAGAGTCAGCATTCCCCCACTCCAAGTTATTTCAGAGGTGCAGAGCTCAGTGATTCCTAAATTGTCCTCAGGATAACACCAAGAGCACTGATCAAATATTAGGTAGTTGAAAATTTCTATTTCTCTTAGAGAAATTCTCTGGAGAGAGAGAGACACACACACACACACACAGAGAGAGAGAGAGAGAGAGAGAGAGAGAGAGAGAGAGAGAGAGAGAGAGAGAGAGAGAGAGAGAGAGAGAGAGAGAGAGAGAGAGAGAGAGAGAGAGAGAGAGAGAGAGAGAGAGAGAGACGGACAGAGACAGAGACAGAGACAGAGAAAGAGAGGGAAGGAGGTAAAGGGGGAGGAAGGAAGGAAGGCCCTGTATAACACTTTGAAATTATGGCCTCCCAAACACTAGAATATAAGAATGAATGAGCAAAAATGCAAATAATCAATAATCATAATCTATAGGGGTGTGTGTTTACACAGATCAATGGACAAGAGTTACATTGTAACCATTTATAATGTATGTTGCAGGCACAATACCAAGCACGTCAGGGCATGAACAGTTTCCCAGCCAGCTGAGCTTTGGTACCTGCAGTTGCTCAGCCGTCACTCAGGAAGCATAGCCCAGCTACAAAGGTGAAAATTCTGCATCTCTGTTTTCTGGGCTTGGCCTGTATCAAGATGACAGGTTTCTCACATAAGAAAGGTACCAGTGAGCGCCTTCCTACTTGCCTATACTTCCTGTGGGATAAATGTTCCCCATTGCCATACAGTCTCAGGGCGTTACCAGGCCCTTTAGAGACAAGGAATCTTCTAAGTAAAGTAACAATTTAGAATTTGTCCTGTTAGCTTTCAAACGGGCAGTCCACCTTGAGTCTAAAGCCAGCTTGTTTATTATCAAAAATCGACAAAGGTGTGATAGAGTATAGACTGATGCTGAATGTCCCAGTCCCAGGAACCTGACCTTTCCAGCTTCAGTTTCTTCATCTGTAAAATGGGAATGTTTAAAATAGTAGTCAAATGAGAGAACCAATGTAAGGTGTGTTGCAAACTTTAAAATGCTAAATAAAGATCAATTATTGTTAGCCTCTCTTTAACTTATGGTTTTGGATAGTTAACTAATACTCAGAACAGTAAAATTTTGCCCTATGATCTCAAAGCTAATAAATATGAAGAGCAAACTTTGAATAGGGTGGGTGGGAGGCTCAGTGGATAGAGCACCTGGCCCAGAATCAGAAAGACTTGAGTTCAAATCCAGTCTCAGACACTAGTTGTGTGACCCTGGGTAAGTCATTTAACCCTACATGCCTCAGTTTTCTTATCTTTAAAATGAGCTGGAGAAGGAAATGGCAAACTGCTCCAGTATCTTTGCCAAGAAAATCACAAATGGGATCCCAAAGAGTTGGACAGAACTGAAAATGACTGAAGAACAACAATATCAAACTTTTAATCCTTTTCTCCTTCAATCAAGAGTCCAGCACATTGTCCTCAAGGCCATACTAAGCCTGAAAACCAGATCATTACCTGGTGTGGTTGTGTAGACTCAGTCTCAACCTATCTCCTATTATCGATATGGAATTGTGGAATCACATACAGGCTGCTTCTGGTCTTTAGCTATGTATTTTTTGAAAGAATAGGGATTATCTGCTATGTTTATTAACTACATTCTCTCAGCATGCATTTATAGACACTATGGGGAAAAAAAAAGTCCCAGACAGTTACAACTCCATAATAAGAGTTCTTTCTACTTCACTTTGGGCCTGCTTAGAAGAAAGCCTCCCAAATTAGTGAGAGGGAAGGGAGCATAAGAGAATACCTGGGAGGAACTTCCCTTACTTTCAGGATATTGTAGCAGATCCAGGAATGAGATTTTGGATCCTGAAATAACTCCCCCATATACTTGGAGTGGACTTTTGGCTCCAGGAATTTCTATGCTATTGTTGGAATAATCTCTCTAGGAGCTTGCTTCTGTTTTAGTACTGCCTTGGCCTTTGCTTGAGGTACCAGACACAAACAAAAGAGGTATTTATTTTAATGAAAGTCGCAATACAGAGGCTGTCCCTTCAGAAATTTGCCAGGGTCTTTGTTTTAGGCTATTTGCTATCAGCTATTTGCTATGGCTTTGTTTTTCCAGATAAAACCAACTTTTAAAAAATAGGTTAAATCATGCTGTGATTTTTGCGTCAAAATTACTGAATAAACGCCATCAGATATGTATTGTTTAGTGTATAGCATTTTTAGGTTTGCCTTAACTTATATTACCTAATATTTTTAAGAAAGAAAACCAGACAGACAGACTCCCTCAAGGTTATACTCTATTCCATTGTAGCACCAACATGACATTCACAGCATCTACAGTGGCTATGAATATGCTGGCATAATTCTGAATTGCAAAGTATAACAGACTCTCCACATGGAATCTGCTTCACCCATTCGGCAAGCTCCTCCCCCCACAGACTTATATGACTCAGGCTTGCATGTGACTCAAGGAGGTCACATGGGCATATTAATGGATGGGAAAGATCTTCCCATTATTCAAAACATAGATTAACAATACATTTGGCCCCAAGATCTTTCTTATCCATTACATAGGTTAATGGGAGTTTAGGGGTAACTGGTGTCAACAGAACTTTACAACAGTATAGCAGGAATAACACAAAATAGGCACATAAAGCCATATCTTAGAATCAGGCTTGCGCATAACTACCCCATCATTCCCCCTTGAATGAATAAGGTTCCAAATCTTGGGGTATGGGGCAAAGGTATCTTCTTTCATAACTACTTTCTGTTGAGATTTGATGTAGAGCCATCCCTGCCCCAAGAGATCCCATCTGAGGGGTCAGTTCCTCAGCTGGCATCCAGAGCTTGGTCAACGCCAGGTCCAGGGATGACATCCAGCTTAAGCAATCAGGTATCTACAGGTGGAGGGTACTAAGCCTGCAGCAAAGATATCTAACAAACAAGTTTAACAGACAAAAAATACCAAAAAGAAACAAGGAGACAATAACAGAAGCAGGTAGATATAGGGTCAGCCATGCTCATAGAGTGCATGAACCTATAGCTTTATTCATTGTTGTCAACTGCTTTCTGATTTTCAGATTTGGATCCATCATTCTGGCTAGAGATGTACTTTCTTTAATCTGAGCTGGGGCCTGGACAATTTCCTATCTCCCTGCAGTTATGACAAACTTGGATACAATGTTTCAAGAGAATCTATAGGGGCAGTTTTCATATTTCCCATCAAGCCCCTTTTCTCAGTACATTTTATATAGCTTTTAGTTGGAACACCTTCTATTCTTCCAAAATCTACCCCTGATCTCAATAGAACAGTAAACAATTCTTTTCTTATTAGTCTATTCTGACTTTGAATCTGCTCGTTATTTGCTCTTCTCTCTTGAGGAAATTTATCTTTTCCCCATTCCCCTAAGTCATTTAACTGTGAAATCTTACCCAGCACCTCCAAAAGAGTCAAAACTAGATGCTTGTAAGCAGGAGGAACTGTTTTCACTATGATATTTCTATGAGAAACTACTAAGGGGGGTACTGTGATAAGCCTTGACATCTCCCCTCATTATGACAGTCTTCATTACTTGCTCCTTTAATTTTCTCATACAGTCCCTATGTGCATACCAAGGTCTATCTCTACTAGGCTACATAGAGTCAGTAGTATACTGCCTGTTGCATCAATCCACCACTAAAGCTAACAGATTAATCGCATTGTTACTTCCTTGCATATGGTAATCCCTAAAAACTTGCTGTACAAAAGGATTCTGATTACAATACCTGCAAATTTCAAGCAATCTATGTTATCTATCAATACTCCTCCAGCCCCTTCATCGCTGATTCTTACCATCCAAGACACCAACAATTCTCCCATCCTCTGGGTGAACTGACTCAAAATATCTGTGACCTCTTGCTCAGTAAAATCCTCAATTACCTCCCTAAACACTGTGTTGTCACCCTCATTCTCCTGCTTTCTTTTTAGTATTGGGCAAACCTCCACACTTGTAAAAGCCTCCTCATCTAATTTTATTTCATTTTCCTCTCACGCATTCTCCTGGCAATCATTGGGGCAACTAGGCCCAGCCTGTGCAAGGGTTACATGCACACTCCTTTTGTTAGTTTTTCATTTCTTTTTGAGAACTAAATTAACAGCAACATGTTCTACTACTTGAGATGTCCCAGCTTGCTCTTCCAAAAGAGAGCCCAGATGTGGTGGCACAGAAAGATTCTCATGCAAACCAGCTAACTCCCTTTCCATCTGAGCTTTCTCTTCTAACAACTTGTCTCTGCTTTTACACATAAGGCAATAACTTGTTAGCAAGGCCCACTCTCTCCTACACACCCCTGCCAGTTCTTTCTCCAATTCTTTTGGTATTACTTGCAAACATCTTTCCAAATCTCTAGGTTCTCTTTTTCCTAGCCATGATTCCCAGTTTTTACAGTTCCTTGTGCTTTTAACCCATTCTCTTGTTAGGGAGGAATAAGGTAAATCCTTCCATCATGAGATATCCATTTCTCTCTCTAAAGCCTTTCTGCCTCCAAATAGAGGTCTGATATTTCTCAATTCCATCCTTGTCGCCAAATGTAATGCCAACACGATATTCACAGTGCCTATGGTATCTATAAATATGCCAGTGTAATTCTGAATTGCAAAATATAACAGACTCTCCACATAGAGGACAGAACCAAAAACATTTATTTAAATAACAGAAAACTGAATCTCAACACCAGAAAGCCAAATCCATCACAGCAACAAAGAAATCAATACACAATAACAATTCAGGGGGTATAATCATTCCCAAACCTGTCCCCTGCTAGGGCCTTCCCACAAAGAAACACTCATAGCTCACTACCTGCTTCCTCTCTCTCCCTCAGTTCTAACTGGTATGTCCAACTTCCTCTCAGCTCTGCTCCACCTTTCCTGCTCCGCCCCTCCCTGATCTACCCATTTGGCAAGCTCCTTCCACCACAGACTTATGTGACTCAGGCTTCCAGGTGACTCAAGTAGGTCACATGGGCCTATTAATGGATGGGAAAGATCTTCCCATTATGCAAAAATCTATTAACAATACATCCATGCATCATTTAACATTTCTAAGCCTCAGTTTCCTCATTAACAAAATAAGGGGAATGAACTAGATGAATTCAGTGGTCCTGTCTAGCTCTAGAGAGATCTAAATAAAAACCCTGACACACTAGGCAAAATGATGCCTCCATTTTGACAGTGATTTAGAGGGTTTTCTTCTAGGCAGACCTAAATGAAGGATATGAATTTTATTTTTATGTAGTCATAACTACTAGATGCTTCCTGTTTTCCCATGGTGTCTGGGACTGTACCCTGAGGTCAGGAGACAATATACATCTGAGGTTGGAAGGGACCTTAAAGGCCATTTATTCCAATGCTTTCACTTAATAAAGGATATTTCATTTATTGAGGAAACTGAGGTCCAACAACGTACTTGTTGACAGTCACAAAAGTTGAAAGTGGCTTATTGAAGATACGAACTCTGGTGCCATGACTTTTTCTATTATACTCATTCTAGGATCAAAGTTTTGTTTTGTTTTGTTTATTTGTTCATTTTATACATACCCACTGAGGAAATAGTTTAATGGAAAGACAGGTGAGGGAAAATATGGTCTCTAATGCAAAACAAGCTGTATAGGAAGTTATGTCCTATGTTACAATCACAGGCCCTTCAACAATTCCTTGACTTTGGACAAGTCCTTTCCCTTCTGTGGTCTCAGTTTTGCCCTGTGTAAAATTAGAGAAGTGGATTAGCCAACTTATACGTTGTTGGAGGTCATTCTTCATTTCAGAGAGGACCAATGACCATGTGATAATGTCTTAACTTGCCTGGGAGTTGGATTTAAGTGAGGCAAAGCTGCTCAAAGTCATCAGCCTCACTCTCTTCCACAGTCCTTAAGATCCACTAGCAAGACAAAAGTCAAGTTGACTGGTGCTGGCCTGGGACTCAAGGGATGACCATCTTTAATGTCTAACCAAATTCTAAGTACTCCACAGCACCTCCTTCAGCTACCTGCATGGCCTTTGGAACAAATTGTTCTCATTTTCCTATTCCACTGGGGAAGTCTTAACATGCTTGGGGTAGACACCCCTGTAACTCACCAACAAGTTTCCTTCCTTCTTGCCTTCTTGCCTTCCTTCCTTCCTTCCTTCCTTGCTTCCTTCCTTCCTTCCTTCCTTCCTTCCTTCCTTCCTTCCTTCCTTCCTTCTTTCCTTTTTTAACTTTAGAGATAATTGGAGTTAAGTGACTTGCCCAAAGACACATAAACTAGTAAGCATCAAGCATCTAAAACTGAATTTGAACTCAGGTCCTCCTGACTCCAGGGCTGGTGCTCTATCAAATGTAATACCTAGCTGCATCTATCTACTATCCATCCCATAAATAACCATTAATCTGGTTTAGATTGTGTGCCCCAATGATTTCCTGGGGTATGATCACTGGACATACTATAGCTTCTTAGAGTCACAGGTGCAAGAGGGGTGAAAGTATACATCAAAGATGGATGATTAGCCCTGGAAAAGTCTCAGCAGACCCTTACACCAGAGGTACTGGTTCTTCCTGAATATCCCACACACCCCTAAAGGTTGTATGGTTTTGTGAATAGTTATACATCTCAGAAAGATATTTTAGGTTATTTTTGATCTATGTACTATATCAAGGGATATTTATTTTGGAACAAGTGAAAAGAAGATGGGAATATTATTGATCCTAGACTTATCTCAGTTTCTCCTTCCTGGAATGTCCTTTCTTGCTCCTCTCCACCTACCCAAAAACCCAATCCCACCTCCTCCATGAAGCACGGTGGTCTCTTCATCCTCTGAACTCAGAAGACATCAGGGTATAACAGAAAAATATTGTTCCTGGTGACCTAAGACCTGGGTACTTTTTATTTTGTCTTTTTAGGTAGGTCACATAACATCCCTAAGTCTCAGTTTCCTCAATTATAAAATAAGGGGAATAGATTAGATAGCCTGTAAGGTCTGTCTAATGGCCATTAGACCCTACAACAGTGTAGCCAGTATCCCACAATCAAACACTGAGCCAAATTTCTCATATTTCATGTGTTTCTTCCCATTAAGCTTCATATACTAAATGCTTTTTCTCCTTAGGACGGGGAAAATGAGAAGGAATCTTAGGGATGATTCAGTTCAACCTCCTCATTTTACAGGGGTGGAAACTGAGGCTCAGAGAGTTTGTTAAAGCATTCCCCTATGGTTATCTAGCTGGCTCATAAGTGGCAGAATCAGGATTGAAACCCAGGTTCTTTGATGACAGATCCAAGCCTCTTTTGACTCTAACCTACTGCCTGGCTCCCAGCTGTCCTTTAGCTAACATCTTACGCCAACATCATATCCTGCTATCCCCTGTAGCACCTTCCTGCAGGGACAGTGCATGAGGAGCACTACAGGAAAAGAAAAACAGGCCTGATTTAAAATACTCCCTTAAGCTGCTGACAGGGCCGCCAGGCTAATTGTGGAGCATGATTGCAGTTTCTGCTTTGCCCTGATCTCAATGCTGCCTGTGTCTTTGCTATAAGGGTTTTCATATGAGGCAGTAAAGTGGACTCCCGATGAGACAAAACAATCTTTTCAGTGAGGGAAAGGGAAAAGACAGGCAGGAGAACTGAGATAAGTGGCCACAAGCTTGATGAAAAGCGGAAACAGTCAGGAGAATTTGGGGTGAAGATTAAAAGGGTCAGGGCTGTTTGCTTTAAGAAATGTAGAATTTAAACAAAAAAAATGGCATGAAAGCTTCAGGGAGCTGCAGAATGGACTGCAACCATGTTCTGAAAAAAAGAAGGAGCTGAAATTTCCTACAGGTTAATGCAAAATTTACTATTATTCTTTATGTAAAAGATATCAATAATCCAATAGACCCAATTGTGTATTTGGATTGGGTCAAACTGGAAAGAGATATTTTGCATTTTGGTGACTGCTAGAAAAGGAAACTGATTCTTGACATGCTTGAGCCCAACACTGATAGGAATTTTGCAACAAAAAATTAGTGAATTTGGAATCTAAGAATCTGATTCTGAATCCTGACTCTGCTATAAACTACCTGTAAGACCTTGGTCAAATCACTTTCCTTTCTGGACCTGAGCCTCCCCATTTGAAAAATGAAAGGGTTTGATCTAATGCAGGATTTCTTAACTTTTTTGTGTTACGGACCCTTTTGGCAGTCTGGTGAAACCTATGAACCTCTTCTTAGAATCATGTGTTACATACATAAAATAAAATATACATAATTACAAAGAAATCTATTACATTGAAATGTGGTTATAAAATATATTTTCAAAAAAGAGTTTACAGATGCCAAGTTAAGAGCCCTAAGACTAAATAATGACTATACTTCCTTCCAGTTTTAAATCCTAGGCACCATGTACAATCTCCTTCCACCCCCATCCCCCACCTAATTTTGATGCAATCTTCTGAAATCAGAGGTCACCCCTTTGTGTTTATATCCCTTAGAAATCAACTGTATATTCTAGCATGTAGTAGGTGCTTAATAAATGTTTGTTGTTTAATTAATTAACTGATCTTAATAAGTGAGACTGAGATCTGACTAGTTTTGGGGAATGTTTTTCAAAAAGAATAAGGCCAAGGAAATGAAAATCCATAGTCAAGATCATAATTAGTTTAATTCAGCCCCTCTCTTGAGATACAAAAGATGCTTCACCATGATGTGAAGATGACCCTGATTTCTCGAAGTCTGTGGGACAGTGTCAATCTAAGCAAGAAAATATGAGTTAAGCAATATCCTTTGTCCAAGGACCTGCCTGGTTAAATTCAGAGAACTTCATTACCAGGTGGTCACAAGGAGATTATATTTTTGGCCACCATATCTTTCAAAATCCACATACTAAGATGAAGAGGTTACAATCTGGTAAAAAGCTCTCTCACATGCATTCCAATCACAAACCCCTGAATTCACCTAGCTTCTACTAGGTGGGCTACAGAAAAAAACAAAAAAAACAAAGCAAAATAAAACAAAATATTAGTGTTAGTCAAAGGTTCAGACTCACGTCAAAAGTAGATGGGCCTAAGAGAGCTCCTCTAATCCAGCCCACACGAAGAAAATGAGGCACACAGTTAAGGGAGTCACACGGGAGCTTTCCACAAGTTCAGGGTTTTCCCATACCTTTCCAGTCTTCTTAGACCTTATGTCTCCTTTGATCCACTGACAGTAGCCTCTTTGCTGCTCCTTGAAAAAGACACCCCATCTATTGACTTTAGGCTATTTTACTGGCCATGTTTGGAATGCCCTCCCTCCTCTTGGTTTTCCTGGTTTCCTTCAAGTCCCAGCTAAAATCCTACCTTCTCTACGAAATCTTTTCCATCCCTCTTGATTCTAATGCCTTCTTTCTGTTGAGTATTTCCTATTTTCCTCTATTTAATTTGTTCTTTGTGCAAAGTTGTTTGCTAACCATCTCCCTCATTAGACTATGAAGTTCTCAAGAGTAAGAAATGTCTTTTGTTTTTCTTTGTATTCCCAGCACTTAGTAAGTGCCTATAGTGTAGAAGCACTTAATAAATACTTATTGACTGGCTGATTTCTGATATTTTCATTTAGAGGCCTAGAATTCCTAGTCATGCCATTAGACTGGTGGTAGTTTCTGCCAAACCAGTCTTACAATCCACACTCTGTGTGAATGCAACGGATGGTCCACTTCACTACAAGTTTTATTTGGAGCTATTTATTTCACAGAACCAGATTGCCACAGTGGATGGTGTAGTCATAGCCTTGTTCAACAATTTTCAGGTTTCGTTTGACCCATGTAGACAAGATCAGCTTGATTAAAAATTCATTTTGAGACCTGAATATTTGGAGAGCTATTAAGAATTATTAAATTATGTAGACATAGCCTTTGCCATTTTCTGGTATTCTTTCATCCAAATTGTGTTTTTTTCTGGTTCATGAAAAAATAAAAGTTCATAGGAATAAAAGACTTTCAAACTGATTTTTTTATGTATACTTTGGATGTCCCAGTTTCCTTACACCTTATTTCAATAGTATGCTGGGAGGGGTGGAGTAGTTCTGCCTACCTCAAGTCTCTCCCCATTCCAAACCATCCTTCACTCAGTCACCAAAGTGACTTTCTAGTCTGATCACATGTAGTGCCAACGTTATATTCACAGCACCTACAGTGGCCATGAATATGCCAGCACGATTCTGAATAGCGAAATTCAGCAGACTCTTCACATGGAAGGTAGAACAAAAATATTTATTCAAACATCAAAAAGTCAAATCCATCATAATAATAAAGACATCTATACACAATGACAATGCAGAGGGCAACACCAGCCCCAAGCTTTCACTCTACTAGGGTTCTCACAAACCAGCTCCCTTAAACAAATCACAAACAGGCTCCCTTAAACAAATAACCTTCTTTCACTCACAGACAGCTGCAGACTTGCCTGCATCCTTCAATTCTGACTGCTCTCTAACTTCCTTTCAGCTCTGCTCTAGTCCCACCTCTTCCTGTTCTACCTTTTCTGTTCCACATCTTCCTGTAACACCCATTCAGCAAACACCTCCCACCACAAGCTCCATGTGATTCAGTCTTCCATGTGACACAGGCAGGTCACATGAGCCTATTAATGAATGGGAAAGACCTTCTTATTTACATTACGATTATATCATCTCACCTCCCTATTCAATAAACTCCAGTGGCTTCCTATTACCTCCAGAAGCAAATACAAAATGATGTTTGGTATTCAAAGCCCTTCATACTCTAGCCCCCTCCTATTTTTCCAGTACTCTTATATCTTACTCACCAACACATATTCTTTGACCCAGTGACATCGGCCTCTTAGTCATTCCATTTCTTGGCTCTAGACATTCTCTCATTCCGTGCCTGGAATCCTCTCCCTCATCTGTTCTGACAACTGATCTCCCTGATGTCTTTTAGGGGTCAACTAAAATCTCACCTTCTACAAGGAACCTTCTCCAACTTCTTAATTCCTGTGCCTTCACTCTGTTAATAATTTCCTATTTATTCTGTAAATTTTGCGTTTATTTGTTTGCATGTTATCTCCCCCATTTGGATTATAAGTGCACTGAGTGGAGGGATAATATTTTGCTTCCTTTGTATCCTTAGGACTTAGCACATAGGTCCTTAATAAATGTTTATTGATTTGATTTAATTTTTTTTAAGATTAATATTGCTTATGGGTTTTTAACCTGTGTTAGTGAAGGAGACCCAAGGACTGGATTTCTACTAGAACAATGAGTAACCCCAAAGTACCCTTCACTTCCTGTTATGGTCCATTTCAGCTGTAACTTCCACAGTATTATAAAACCATCAATTTAGAGCTACAAGAACTTCAGAAGGCATAGGATCACAAATCTAGAACTGGAAAGAATCTCAAAGGTCATCTAGTGCAACCTTTTCATTTTACAGAGGAGGGAAATGAGGCCCATATTATCACTTTATTCTGTTTGGCCTTGATCTTTTATATTTCATCTCTTGGAGCACATTCAAAGTGCCAGGGATCAAGGGACCTGGCTTCCACTCTCCATTCTGCTCATCAGTGGGAACTTGGGCAAGTCACTCCCTGATCCTCCATTGCCCTGTTTTTGCAAATAATCTAAGTAGGAATAAGGGAAGGGAATAAAAATTTACATAGTGCCTACTGTGTGCCAGGCACTGTACTAAACATTTTTTACAAAGATTCTTTCATTTGATCCTCACAACAACCATAAAGATAAGTGCTATTATTGTCCCCATTTTATAGTTGAGGATACCGCGGCAAACAGAAGCTAAGTGATTTGTCCAGAATCACATAGGTCGTAAGTATCTGAGATGAACTCAAGTAGCTCCAGTACCCTATCCACTCTGCCACCAGGTGCCTTTAGGTCCCCTTAGCCCCAAGTTTTGAATTTCTTTTTTCTTGTCTTACTTATATTTTGCCAAAGCTAGTAAAAGAGTAGTGTCATTTTAATTTTATAAAGCAAATTATCACAGAATGATAGGAAAGCTAAGCTTGAACTGATTATTCAACAATAACAAATAAAATTTATTAAGCTTCCACTGTGTACATGGTGTTATCCTACACAGCAGGAAAGATATAAAGTTTAGGTAAAAACAGTTCATGCCTTCAAGGAGCAAAATCAACCATATACACTGAGGCAATGAAGATCAGGTTATATCATTTTGTGGTCAAAGTGATTCCAAGGTAGGTTTTGATTCTTGGAGCAAAGTCTCTCGAAAACAGAAATTATGTCTTACATAGAACATAGCTATCTGGGCAATGGCTGATTCTTCTACGTTCATAAATGTTTGTATTTGGTTCACTTTTTTTCTTCCAAAAGGGAGATCCCTGCTGCATTCTATACTATATTAGGCACTGCGGAGGACTCAAGTAAAAGACACATTTTCTACCCTCAAAGAGTTCATTGAGGTCAAACTTTGAAAGAAGTCATGAGAAACATTTATGTATAGGTCCCAAGTGGCACCAGTAAGTATTATTATGTATCGTATGTACAGAAGGAGGAAGGGTCAGTTTAGGCTACAATATTGGTTTCAAGCTTTAAGACTAAGTAAAAATTGAGGTGAAGCATTAAGAATTGAATAGTAGTCATTAACAGGAAATGAGGAGGTGGGGTGGGGCAAGAAGATGTAGGAGGGTACACTGTAGCCCAACCTGCCATCTGATGGCCTCCTATTTTAACTAATTATTTCTATTAACTAGGTGCCAAAATGTGCCATTTTTAGGTGCTGAAGGACTGCATGGGTTATCTGTACCCTGTAAATTCAGTGTCTTAGAGTAAAACCCCAGTTGCTCTATTTGAGTTGCATATAGTTCTGAGAATTGGATAGACAGAGAGTAGTAAGGAGGGCATTTTAGATGAGGATAAACTCTGGCTCATAATACCTTTGAATCCCAATGCCTTTAAACCCAATAGAAAATCTGCTTTCAGCTATGCAGGATAATATGACAAAAGGACTCTCAACTTGAAACATGGGAATTCAATAAAGGGTCATGCTCAAGACATTTGGACAATGATAGTACTCTGTTATCATGGAAATGTGTGTTGAGTGGGTTGTTGGTGTTTTTTAAAATCAAATACATTCTCTAAAATTCCTTGTTAATAGTTGAGGTGAGGATAACATATTCCCTTTGACAGAAGAGGAAACTGAGAACCTGAGATAATGATTTATCACATGTGAATATTGGTTTGAAAAACTTGTAATAATTAACCTGGAGGGGACATTGAGGGGATGTGATAGTTAACTCCAAGTATTTGAAGGGCTGTCATGTAGAAAAGGGATTAGATTTATACTGTTGGATCCTAGAGAGTAGAAATGGGGAGAATGTACAAAAATTGCATGGAGGTGGATTTAAGCTTTATGTAAGAAAAAAAAATACCTAATATTAGAGATATCCAAAAGTGTAAGGGACAATTTGGAGAGGTAGTAGCTTTCTCCACATTAGAGGCCTTCAAAAAAAGGCTGCATACCCATTTGTTGGAGATGATCTGAAAAGGATCTCTGCTCATTATCTGGGTTGGACTAAGTGATCCCCAACACTGAAATTCCATATTTTTTTTTTTACTTTGTTCAAGGTTATCCTGAAAATCAGTAACAAAATCTAGGACTAAAACCCAGATGTTTTAGAAGTCTGGTTCAATCTATTTTCTATTGAATTCCACTGCCTCCTCCCCAAGCTTTACCCATTTTCTGGATTGTGTAGACAGCTTAGATCCCTGAGTTGACCCCAGGAACACTTCTCTCAGTTTGTTTGCCCTCTACAAGACACAACTTCCTGTTTGTTTTCCCAAAAGGCCAAGAATAACTTCACGCAAAAAAGGTTCAAAGGACTTTCTGACAACACAAAGCTTGTAAAAAGCAATATTTTGGTGATTTAAGTGTAAATGATCAGAAACATGTGGGTTTTATTTCCCTTAAAATACACATGGGCTTGAAAATTAAGGGAAAATGTGCTTGGCAAGACACGTACTGGGTTTCCTCAAACCCCTTAAAGTTTGAAAAGTAGTTTAAGATGTTCTGTAACTTAAAAAGAAACTTAGTTCTTCTTCCTCCTTTCTCCCTCCTGTACTTGCCCTTATCTTCCAGGGGAAGCTGAAGCCAAATGCCCTTCAATTTTTCCCTTAAGCTTACATGGTATTAGGGAAGAGGGTCCCTTGGGTTTGGGAGTGGGGGACTATATCCTTACCAGGGCTCTGCTTCCCCCAACTCATGGCTGAGTGAGAGTGACAAGCAGGAACAATCCCTGAGAAATGCTCCTGCTCTTCACATCCTTGATCTGTGGCCTCAGCTTGGGGACTCCTTTATATTCAGCACCTTTCATCTTTCCCCTTGGAGTTGACCCTTTGGTTCTAGCCACATGCCACACAAATAAATTATTTTTCTTTTTTCTTTTTTTTTTCATGATCAAAACTATGTCAGAAAGGATTAGATGGGATCTCCTCCTACATTATGGGGTTGGGAAGGCGAGGGGGGTTGGTTTCTTTAAGCCCTGGCTCTTCCAGTGGAGCAATAGTGGGAGAGGAGGAGCATATTGGAAGGAAAGAAGAGAAGGAATAAAAGTACCCTTGACTGTAAAGCAAGAAAGATCTTAGCAGTCATCTAACGTAGGGGTGGAGAACCTAAGGCCTGTGACCTCCAAGCTGCAGATTCCCCACCCCTGACTAATTCAAAATGAGGTAATTGGGACCCAGAGAGCTTAAATGACTTTCCCAAAGTCACATAGGTAGGAAGTGGATGAGTAGAGTTGTGAACCCTCTGATTGATTCTCTATCATTAGGTGTCCCTCAGAGTTCTATCCTGAGCCCTTCTTCCTTCCTTCACTTGGAGGACTAATCAGCTCCTATGGATTGATTATCATCTTTCTTCTGATGATTCTCAAATCTACCTATTCTGCTCCAGTCTCGGTGTTGACCTCAATCTCTCATCCCCAACTTCCTTTCAGACATCTCACACTAGATGTCCAGTGGACATCTTAAGCTCAATATGTCCAAAAGAGAGCTCATTATCTTTCCCCCCCAAACCTCCCTACTTCCTACTTTCCCTATTATTAGAGAGGGCAATATCATCTTCTCATCCCTCAGGCTTGTAACCTAAGAGTCATCCTGGATTCCTCACTATCTCTAACACCCCATAACCAATCCATTGCTGAGGTCTGCCAATTTCATTTTTGAAACATCTCTCAAATTTTTCCTCTTCTCTGACATTTCCATCACCCTGGTGCAGGCTCTTGTCACTACCTCACACCTGGATTATTGCAATAGCCTGATGGTAAGTCTGCCTGCCTCAAGTCTTTCCCTATTCCAATTCACTCTCCACTTAGACACGAAAGTTATTTTTCCTAAAATACAGATCTGATTATGTCAACACCCCCCCCCCACACACACACACACTCTAAACCCTAGGGGCTCCTTAACATAAAATGTTCTATTTGACATTCAAAACCCTTTATTCTCTAGCCCCCTCCTAATTTTCCAGTATTCTTACATCTCACTCCTCCAATGCCTACTCTTCAATCACGTGACTGTGGCTTCCTAGCTGTTCCATAGACAAGACACTCCATCTCCTGGCTCTGGTCATTCCCTCTGGCTGTCCCCCATGCCTGGAATGCTCTCCTTCCCCTGCTCAGACAATTGACCTCCCTGACTTTCTTTAAGTCTTCACTAAAAATTCCACCTTCTACAATGCTTTCTTTCTTTTGGTTATTCTTTATTTATCCTGTATGTAGATAGCTTGCTTTGCCTTTTTTTTTGCATGTTGTCTCCTCCACTATATTTAAGTTCCTTGAGTGCAGGATCTGTCTTTTACCTCTTTTTGTATCTCTCTCACTTAGCACAGTGCCTGGCTCATTGTAGATGCTGAATCAATGTTTATTGAACTGAATTGGTCTTCTCACTGCTAATCTTTTCTTCTTTCTACTATAATAAAATGTCTATATCTTTAGAAGATAAGAGAATATGAAGCGAATAAAGACAGAGAGGAAAAGAAAAAGGAAGGGGAAGTAAAGAAAAAAGCGCATAAGATAGGTAGTAGTATTGTGAGGGCACCCCAAGGCAGCCTCGGAGCACCCATGCTGCATTCATAGAACCACAGGAGTAAAATCTGGAACAGACTTTCAAGAGGCTAAGTGATTTGAATCAAGGCACGCTGGCACTAAGTGGCAAAAGCAGAATTCTCACTCAAGACTTTTGACTCCAAACTCGATGCTTTTCCCACTTTTTCAGTTTCTTTTTCCTATTAGGGTTGAATCCTCTTCCTGGAAAGATCCACTAGTCTCTGTGCTTCACATACATAGCAGCTGGAAGATGGGGGTGAAATGGGGAATTGCTTCTCTGGTTTTTGTCTTTGTGCTTTTGGCATGTAAATCACCTTAGAAATATGAGGAGAGGCTGCCTTCATCCATCCTTTTCTCCATCGTCCTTCCTGCTAGGTCCTTAACAATCACAGAATCATACAACATCAGAATTAGAAGGGAACACTTGAAGTCACTTAGTAAAAAATACTGATTTTTACAAAAGATGAGGAAGCTGAGGCGCAGAGAAAGAGAAACTAGGCCTATACTACATATGGCCGGCGAGCCACCAAAGAATGTTGGGTGACCCATGTAAAATGTAGGGTTGCCACTGTACACTCACACATAGGCCCTGGAAATCCTTTGGCAGGCTGCAAGCAGCACGTGGGCCATATGTTGTGCAGGCCTGATTCAGACACTTTGACAGGATCTCTCTTTTATAATTCTCTCATTCTCCCTTATGTCATTTTGTGACCCTGTCCTTGTCTCTTTTATTATAAGCTTGTCAGAATCAGGGACAAAGCCACATCTTTCTAGTTTCCGATCTCCTAACATGTAACAGATACTTAAAGTTTAAAGTGAATTAAATATTTCTCTTGAGGGCATCATTTGTTTGCCTAACACCAAACTATCTTTCAGAAAAAGTTCAAGACACAACTGTGCCCCTAAAGGACTCAGAATTGACCAGGACAGATGGAACCAGCCAAAACACCAGGACATAAAAGTATCTTTTTAATACCTGTATGCTCCCAGTGGTATTATATATGGAACCTCACAATCTCTGGACAATAAAAATGGTAGGGGACTGAAAGGGAGATGGAAAGACACATAGTGGGTGCCAGCAGGCTACATATGCATTGTTTAAGTACTGGATTACTCCCCCAAAAATATTAAAAGTACCAGAGAAAGGTCTTTGACATTGTGGGGAATGTCTTATGGGAAGATATGGACAAGATTTTTACAGGAGAAGAATCAGGGAATGCGCTGCTATCTATACCATGGATGAAAGGACAGGCATACCTTCGAGATATTGTGGGTTTGGTTCCAGAATACCACAATAAAGTGAATATTACAATAAAATCACATGAAGTTTTTGGTTTCCCATGCATATAAAAGTTATGTAGTCTATTAAGTTTGCAATATTATATCTAAAAAAATATATATACATGTATATTAATTAAAAATACTTTATTGCTAAAAATGCCAACCATTATCTGAGCCTTCAGTGAGCCACAATCTTTTGATGGTAGAGGGTCTTGACTAGATGTTGATGGCTGCTGACTGATCAGGGTGGTGGTAGCTGAAGGTGACTGTGGAAATTTCTTAAAATCAGACAATAAAGAAGTCTATCATATCAATTGACTCTTTCTTTCACTTGAACACTTAGAGACCATTTTAGGGTTAATAACTGACCTAATTTCAATATTGGGGAGGTCTCACGGAATAGGGAGCCCTGAAGAGAGGGAGAGAGATGGGGGAATAGCCAGTTGATGGGACAGTCAGAAAACACACAGCATTTATTGATCAAATTCTCTATCTTATAAGGGTGTGATTCATGATGCCCTAAAACAATTACCATAGTCATATCCGAGGTCACTGATCACCATAACATATAATAATAATGAAAAAATTTGAAATATTGTGAAAATTACTAAAACATGACAGAGAGACGCTATGTAAGCACATGCTATTGGAAAAGGCGCACCAGTAGACTTGTTCAATGTAAGGTTGCTACCAGCTTCCCCAAAAAACACTATCTGTAAAGCACAATAAAATGAGTTAAACCAAGATTTGCCTATACTCACGTTGAAAAGAGCAGTGATCAACTGAAGAAGTGTGAGCCAGTGGATGATTCAAGGTAGAGACTATACTACAGGACGAGGTCATTCTGTGAAATGTCTACAGTAGTACTGCAAATACTGCATAGTTCTGCCTCATCCAGATGGAGTAGTTTTGATCCAGCCAACTCATTGTCCCCTCCACAGAGTCCTCATGCATCTCAGACATGCAAACTGCAGCCAGCGAGGTGATGAACAGATTTGTTTCAGAGAAGTCAGTCAAGCCATAGTATCATGGGGACCAGGAACCACATCTCTGTATTTTCTCTAGGGCTTGGGTCAGGGCCAGAGCAGCTCAGTAAGAGGTTTCATGTAAGGGCTCCTGACATTTGGCAGATCTCAGAGCTGAAATGGGCTTTAAAAGGCCTGCACACCATTCACCACAGTTCCATTTGTGAGAGTGGCTCTTGGAAGGCGGCATCTGCCACAGAGTCAGAAACAGGGCAATGGAAAGATCCTTGTGCTCTTGGGCTTTGGACGGCCTGGATGAAGCTCATCTCTAATTAGAGAAAATTGTAAAGCACAATTATTTATGAACCTTCAGTGGCCAAATTCATGAAAGGAATAACGAGTATATATTTTCCTTTTGTAGAATGTTAATGAACAAGTGATGTTGTCATTCATTATTTATCTATGTTCAAATTGCAATGAATAGACCTGGTGACAAATATCAAATTTCTGTATTTACAGAAAACCCACACATGTGTAGATAATAGCCCAATTCAGCAGTTACTGTATAAAGCACAGACTTGTTCTTTAATGTAGAAATTTGGTAATTATCACTACAACTATTCATTAAAGTGTGAACATAGATAAATAATAAATTGAGAGGCCATTTATTACAAGCTACCAAAAGGAAACATCTCATCTCTCTTTTGGAAATCTGGCTCAGGGTTTCTTTCTAAATATGCCATGCTTTGTATCCATGTTTTCTTCATTGGGATTTGGATAACAGAGTGAAAGGGAAAGAGTGGGTCCTTCATAAAAGGCTTGTTAATTGGTTCTGCTTGACATAGCTACTAAGGATTAGGGGCTCCCTCTGACCCGCCAATAATATAATCAACCAACACCCTTTCTCCATTATTCAGTTTGCCTCTCTAGAGCCCCCACCCCTACTCCCAAACCCCCAGAAGCAGTGTATTTCTTCCCCTTCAGCATCCACACTTTCAATAAAGCTTAGAAAAAAAAGGTATCCCATAGCATACTCTCTCCCTTCCTGGCCTCAACCCAGTTCCTTTCCCTCTATTGCTCTAAAGAAAAATTCTATAGAACTGTGGATTTATAAAACCATTTGCTCAAAACAACCTTTTCAGGTAGGTAGTACAAACTTTATTAGGACAATTTTACAGATGAGAAAACTGACTTTGACATGATCCCATAGTAATAAGTACATAAAGTCGAGTTTCAACTCAGTTTTTACTCTAAAGCATGATAGAAATAGCATCTGAACAAGGGTGGTGGAAATGGAAATTCACAGGGTTGGTCAGATTCAAGAATTATAGCAGAAGTGGGAACTTTTTGCATCTTGGGGGTGATGGAGTCAGAGAGCCAAAGATTGCACAAGGTTGTGAGATTTGGAGATTATGATGCTATTAATAGAAGGAAACTCCCATAGAATTTTGTAAATGGATATTCCACTAAAGTTTGATGATGATGATGATAAAGAAGAAAGAAAAGAAGTAGAAGAAGGAAGAAAAATAAAAGGAGGAAGGAGACAATAGCATGTGGTATAGTTACAGTGCCATATTTGGCTTTAGTTTAAATAGAGGTAATCGAGAAGCAACTTGGTTATGGAGTAGAAATGACTGGATCAGTCTTCCATCAGGGCATTAAATACCAGAGAACTAAAAAATTTGATTCTATCTGTAAAAAGTGCATTGCCTCTTCCCTTTCCAGGGAGTCCACATTTGCCTGATCCAAACAGCTCAGATTCTTATTCTCTCAATGCCCCAATAAAAATCCCAGGACATTATCCAGTTCCCTAAATTACACAGATCTGTACCTTTTCTCTATGGTCAGAAATCAGGAAGGGATGTTCTAACCCATTAGTGACAAACTCCCAGGAGCATCTGGAATCCAGTTAACCAACCGGTCCACGTGAGTGGTGGTGGTACTAAACTTCAATTAGAGCTTGGCATATCACAGGGCAGGCCTTTCTCAATGGAAGGTTAAGAAGTCAGACTGTCATTCTGTATTCTGTAGTACTGAACACTTTCCAAGGGGTCAGGATTGTACTTTGTAAAACATGGGGACGATGGAAAGGGGACTTCTAGCCACAGAATCCTTTCTGGGGTCTGGTGGTGTTTCCTATGATTCAGATCCTGATGAGTTCTTTTAAAGACATTTAAAAAAAGAACCAAAAAAAACCCTGTTGGCTATTTTTTTTTTAAAATGGACTTTTAAAAACGTTGGCAGGCAAGCTGGCTTTTGTGATTTCTCCAGTTTGTTCCTTGTATCTAACATTTCCAAAGCACTCTAAAAACCAATTTTACACTTAATAAAGTTTAACTATTCAATATTTTTCATTTTAAAACTAAATAACAGACATTTAAAAGAATATTTCTTTTTTAATGACACACATGATACTATTTTAAAAAGCTGAATGACATCCACTGTGCATTCCTTTCTCTTTAACTGCCAAATACTCTATTAGTCAAGTTTGTTCATATTTACAAGATTTTTTCGGATGTTTTACTGCTATCAGAAGATCTAACATCTGTTTCTCCAGGGATTCTGCATGTGTTCCATAGTTTACAACAATTGGAATCACTGTTTTTGAGATACATTTGGATTAAACTCAATGTACTAAGACTCGATTCACAGGCGCCCTACACATACATCTGGGGCTTCTTCTGATGCCGTTTTTCAGAATGGTAAAGTAGTTCACTCTGGATTTGGGTGGGTGATATGAAATAATAGTGGCACTCAATGAAGCATGTGGGTAAAATAATGTTGTTAAAAGCACCCAAGTATGATATGAAGAATACTGCATCTTCTATGGATACCTTAGGGTTCCTCATGGGAGACAGTATGAATAAGGGACATTCACTTGATTTTTATGTCTTTTAGAGACATGGCATCTGTGCAGTCATAGGTTCCTGAGACCAGATGTGCAGAGGTGTTTGGTTTACTCCTTTATCCTCAAATAGAATGGTACCCAAACCATAGTAAGACAACAGCTTACTCTTTTTAATTGTATCTAAGAAATGTTTTGTTTTGTTTTGAGTGAGTCTCTGATATCTCATTTGCTCTACAGTTGGGGAAGAGAAGAGAAAACAAAAAGAAAGGAGAGGAAAGAAGAAAAGAAGGGAATAGAAAGGGAAAAGAAAGAAGAAAAAAGGGACAAATAGAGAAGATGGAGAAGGAAAAAGCAAAGACAAAGCAGGAAGGGAAAAGGAGACGATGAAGGGGAAGACAGAGGAAGAAGACAAGGGGATGGAAAGAAATCTAAAAAAAACCTTTAGACATTTTAAAAAATGGACTTTTAGAAACATTGCCAGAGAAGCCTGCATTTTCTAATTTCTCAAGTTTGTTCCTTATATCCAACATTTTTAAAGCACTCCAAAAACCAATTTTACACTTAATAAAGTTTAACTATTAAATATTTGAATAATATTTGAATATTCAATATGGGAAGGCAAGAGAATTGGTGAAAAATTTTAAGTAAGTCTAGGCTAAAACCTTCTCTGATTTTCTTACATAGAATATAAGCTCCTTGGGGGCAGAGACCATCTTTGTACTAAATCCTCAGCATATAACACAATGCCTGGCACATAGTACACACTTAATAAAGACTCACTGATTTATAATAACCAGGCTACAAATTTTTTGTTCTTCAATTATTTCCTGTGTATGAGTCTGTTCTCACAACCAGATTGTGAGATCATATAAGGCAGGGAGTATGTCTACTCTGTTTTCTTCTTTTCTTGCGACTGACACAATAACTTATTTAGGATTGGACACATAAAAGACTCTTAATGGATACATGTTTGGTTAATAGCCTGTATACTTAATCCTAAAAGAGAAGCTCATTTCTTTATATTCTGTCCTTTGTAAAAATGGTACAGTAGAGAACTTGTTTACTTCCATAGTATATCCCTTCATTTTGGGAAAATAGTTATTAATTTCACTTTAAGTTTTCCATTCTTAAGATAAAATTATCCCAATTCCATCAATTTTTTCCTCAATGGTCACATTAATAAAACTTTAATCATTTAAAAATTGCATCTTAATTATATTCAAACTTGTACAGTAACAGTCAGTGCCTATTGTATTTTATTTTTGTCTTGATATCCTGAGAAAATAGCATAGTACCTGGCACCTAGTAAGCATTTAGTGAATGTGGATCAGATGGATGGGTGGATCAATGAGTGGATGGATGAACTATGGCCCATCTTTAACTTACAAATTCATTGAATTGTAGGGTTTGGGGCCTGGAAGGAATCTTCGAGGTCATCAAATTCCTTTACTTCATATGCTCATACATTGGGAAACAAACTCACAAAGAGAAAGTAACCTACCCAAGATGAATGCAAAATTAGGACTTGTGGTCTTCTGACATGCATTCCAGTGCTAGTACTATCACATTTAGCTATTGTGCTTGAAGGAATGAAAACAGATAATGTCTAAGACAACTTGGTACTACACAAAACTGTAGAATCACAAAACCTCTGAATTGGAAGGGATCTCAGATGTCAAATAGTTCAGCCTGTACATGAACAAGAATCCTCTCTACAAAATGGCCTATAGGTGGTCATCCAGGCTCTGTTTCAAGGCCTCCAATGAGGGGAAATCTCCTACCTACTGCAGCAAACAATTCCACTTCGAGAAAACTAGAATAGCTACATATTTTTCTATATATCAAGCCTGAATTTGTCTATTTGCAATCAATGCCTATTGCTCCTAAAATCTGAGAGGGGAAAAAATGATGAGTATTAGAAAACTGTTGAGGTATAAATTGAGTCACATCTCCTATAACAATTAGAGATTTCCAAAAATGGAATGGGCTCCTTCAGGAACTAGAGAATTTTCCTTCACCATAAGTATTCAAGTGAAGGCTGAATGATTTTTTATCATGGATGTAGTGGAAAGAATATTTGGTCAGGCCCAGGTTGGATAGGACTCCAAGGTCCTGTCATACTCTGAGGTACTCTGAGATTCTTTGACCTTTTATCATTAAGGAAAGGAAGTACAGAGATGAGAAAGAGGATTGAGCAAGGTAAAAGGAAAGAAAGGGGTAGAGAAATCTGCAGAGCAGAAAAGAAGAAAATCTGAAACTTCCACTGAGGTCTGCAAGGAAACATATGTGACCCAGCTCCCCGAGGATGGCTTGTGCTGCGCATGAGTTGGAAGCAGACGGTGTTCCCATGTAATGGCTTCACATATGCTGTTGTGTAATGCGTTGGCTCACCATGCTTACAGAGCGTTGTTGCACAAGTTCATCGTAGGCCCTGGAGCCACCTGTCACTGGGATGTAGACTGATATGTCGATACCTCGGTAGCCGGTGAGGGATGTGAAGTCTAAAGTGGGATGCTACAAGTTGCCTCTCAGCCCAGATGGATCCATCATAGATGACCCATGCATATTTCCTAAGAACACATTTTAAAAGCATGATCCATACCCAAAGGCAAGCCCAATCAGTGGTTTTCACTTGGTTTTGCAGCTTCTGATGGGTTGTGAATCAAAGCTGAGGTCAAGGCTGCATTTTCTCTCATGCTGACTTTCCATATCCCTTATTTAGCATCCATTATATACAACCTGGTACAATTACTCTTTCTATGTACAAATCTTCATATTCTAGGAGAGGCATAATATAATGAACACAGGAGGGGCCTCAGAGCCAGGGAAACCTCTGAAACATACTGGCTATGTGTTCTTGGCACCAGTGATGTCAAAAATCAAATAACAATGGAGGTCACTAAACCACACGTAATGATCCCTATAGGCCACATAGTGCCTTGGAAGAAAAAACACATATCAACATTATTTATATTCTACTGTATGTTTATTCATTTTGTTAAATATTTCTTGATTGAATTTTAATTTGATTTAGCTATAATCAGAAGTTTTGCTATTTGCATGTTGGATACCTGTGCTCCAAACGATTCTCTTAATGTATTAAATTGCACAGAAAGTCCTGTCCTGTATTGACAGAGGCAGTTTCTTCACTTGGGAGTTTCCTATAATATATATGTGTGTGTGTATGTGTGTTATGTGTGTGTGTGTGTGTGTGTGTGTGTGTGTGTGTGCATCTCTAGCTAGACTGTAGGCTCTTTGACTTGAGGAATCTCAGATAATTCTTATCACCCACAACCGAGGTCAGGGTCATGTATGTGAATGCTCAGCAAACGTTTATTGAACTTGGTACACTGGCTCTTTAGGCATTCATAGTTCATCATATGGATATGTATTCAGGAAGCAAATGAGGATACAATCAAAAATCAGTGTTTCTCCCCAGTTCAAATAATTGGTAAGTTATGTAGGTTTTGTGACAATTTTTTAGTGACTGGCCATGCCTATTTCTCTATCCTTCCTTGATAGAAAGGGAATATGGCATAATGGAGAGAGCTCTGGACTTGGAATCAGGAAGTTTCATATCTCAGTCCCTCCTCAGACTCTTACCAGCTGTATCGCCTTGGGGAAGTCACTGGATTTCTCTCCATCTCAGCTTCTTTATCTATGAAATGGGGATGATAATAATAGCACCTACTTCACAAGAGAGAATTCAGTGAGATAATGTAGTAAAGAATTTACCAAATCCATACAAAGCTTTATATAAATGTCAGCTATTATTGATTCCATGTGGTGATAGCAGGACGCTAGTATTCTTTGACTTTCACTAGTTACTATCATGCCTAGAGATTATATCTGAGAGATAAGGCATAGCCTGCCTACATACATATATCCATACATACACGTACACTCTGTGTAAAGAAAGACTCTAAGATAACACAAACCAGTTTACGTCTCTATCCTCTCTCTGTCTCTATCTCTGAGATTGTCTCTTTGTCTACATATGCGAACGGCTCCCTAGGAGCTAATTCCCTCGATTCCAGTGACCAGAACATATATCGGCCTGCATTTAGATTGAATCCTAGATGCTCAAATATTCACAGAATTAGACTACCACTTTAAGGGAACCTAATGACCTTATAAACCAATCCTCGTATTTTACCTGGAAGGTACCTAAGACCTAAAAGTGAGGAGTAAATTGAATAAGGCCATACAGTGACTTAGTATCAGAGATGAAATGACAACCTGGATCTCTTGACTTGGGCAGTAGATGACATTGAACTGATCATTTAAGATTCTTTTGAGGTGCCACCCCTCCAAAACCAAAACAACACATCGACCTCAGTATACCCTCTAGTCAGAGGGAGTATGTGCCTTTGTGGAATTTACGAACAAACTGGTAGAAACAAAAAGAGCTATAGTCCGGGACATTTCTGGCACTCAGATACTGATTGATTGATTGATTGATTATTGGTATGACATTTGGGATTAAAACATCCCAGACCTAGGAGGGCCCTCTGGGCTTCATTTAGGTCATCTACTTGCCTTGAAGCAAGACCATCTTGTCTTTGTGCCAGAGGGATAAGCTGCTTTCCAAGGCCAGGAGATCCCAAAGTCTCCAACAATTAATAAAAGAATTGCAGCCCCATTACTCATACTCATCTCTTCATCCTCTTGAGAAGAAAGAGTTGTGTGGAATTCCCTGAGCCACAGTGGAACCGCCTCTACTATGTCTCATGTGGAAACTGAAAGGTCATACACTTGATTCTTAGGAAGTTCCTGGCACTGCTTTGCTCCTCCTTGGTCTTGACAATTATGTGGAATTTTTTTCTCTTATATTTCTTTCTTTTTGGCACAGAGTTGAGTTGGGGGGGAGGGAGGGAGACCAAGAAGAGTCATTGTGAATTAGCAGAAAGACATTTTCACCAGGTGCTTCTCAATTATCGCATTGGCAGCCAGCCTCTTCTGTGTAAATTGTATTAAAAAGAAAAAAAAAACCCCTCCAGTGCTGGAATTCTCCTTGGAATTGTAACCAACTCAGTGTCTTATTTTCTCTGAAGGAGGTTTGTCCTCTGGGAACAGCATTGCTTAGAACTGTAAGAAAAGCCAAGGGTTGCTACATACTGTAACATTATGATTTAAATGTGCTAAAGCATCTGATTATCATTTGGTCTTAAATACTCTAGATTCTCTACCTTATTTTGTACAAGTTTTAGAAATAAACCATGAGATGAATCTCTGAGAGAGATTGATGCCTATTCTGCATTAGAGTAATGGTCCCAGACTTCTTCATAAATTTGTCTGTTGTAAGACCATAAACATAATTCTAAACATGGAAGTTATTTAGCTTTGAATTAATTGCTTTTTCAGTTGTTTTCAAATATGCAAATGAAAACAGCCAAAGAAACTGTCCCATAAAAAACGCAGTCCATTCTCCTGGTGAGATTCTGAAATTCCCATTGCCAAGGTGACCTGCCTGTTCCAAATGTAGAAACAAAAGTGCGTTTTGAAATGATACACTTATGTGGGAATATTTCACCTTGCTTGACATTTTCATGATGCAGCATAGGGGCTCACTGAGTATTCTGTGTAGCTTGGCGCCATGTTTGCTAAAATAAAGAAAAAAGTTCCCACCAAGTGATATATGGAAATAAAGTCAACTGTGGAGAACAAAATCACCTTAGCAAGCCCCTCTTTGACTGTGGGAAAATGACTTCACAGTTAATGCAAGATGGGAGGCCTGGACAGAAACCTCAATCATAGAAATTAGGACCAGCTTGTGACACTATATGAGGCCAGCATCTTCCTTCTCTCTGTAGGAGCATCCACAATTCTCCCAACTTCTATTCCTGACCAAGTGCAAAGTTCCTCCAGAGCAGAATTCTGCATCTGATGGGGATACCAGGGCCAGTTCTGGCAAGGCTATGGTTGCCTTGTTTGCATGAACTTTCCTATGTTAGTTATGAACACTGCCTCCTTTTAGCATATCCTGATCTAAATGCCATTAAATAAGCCCTACTTAAAGCTATATTTTGGTCCTATACATCTCTTTTTGAGGATCAAATCTTGGAAGGCCAGATCTAATAAGGAAGAATTTGATACGTAGAAATATAAAGTCTTGCACATTGGGTTTAAAAAATCAACCAGAGAAGTCCAGGATGGGGAAGATAAGGTTAGAAAATAGTTTGTATGTAAAAGACATATTGGAAGCTCATCAAGAGCTCACTTTGAGACACTGCAACCCCCAAAGCTTCCATTTTTAGAAAAGTTGCACCAATAGAAGTCTAATGTTCATGGCAGAAGTTACAGTCCCACCATAGCTGGCTCCCTTCAAATAGAATTTGGAGCATGTATTAAGTTCTGGGCACCACATTTTAAGAGGCACAATTTCAAAACCAGTCCACTCAGCAGAGGACACCCAGGATATGAGGGGCCTGGAGTCCATAATCTAGGAGGTTCAGCTAAAGAAACTGAGCATGCTTAGCCTGGAGAAAGTGTTGAAAAGGGATTCAACTGCATCTGTCTTCAGGACTTTGAAGGGTCATTTGTTGAGATTTGAGGGGAACCTAAGGACCCTAATAGGTAGAGGTAAGGAGGGAGATCATTCTAAACCTGGAAAGTAGGCAGAGAGAGGGTATAGAAAATACTGGGTTGGTCTGGCCATTCTATACAAAGCAGAGGCAAGTGTAGGGTTCCAGCTGGAAGCATGTGAGAGCAAAGAGATGGCAAAGAAAAGGAGAACCAAGTTCCTGTGCACCAGTTTGGTAAGGGAGCCAAATTAGGCCCTCCTCAGGGAAAAGTTCTAGGCCCAAGATGGGTTCTTTGGTGGAAGAAAGTAAGGAGAAAGGGAAGCACGGAGGAAGTAACTTTATTTTTAGCACCAAGACTTGCACAAAGATGAAATGGATAAAAGTAGTTAGCAAGGATGACAGAGGATTAGCTTTGGAGGTGCTACTGACTCCTCA
This sequence comes from Notamacropus eugenii, assembly GCF_028372415.1. Taxonomy (NCBI): domain Eukaryota; kingdom Metazoa; phylum Chordata; class Mammalia; order Diprotodontia; family Macropodidae; genus Notamacropus; species Notamacropus eugenii. The sequence continues at coordinate 457,234,375 of NC_092872.1, read as the reverse complement.
GCACAAAGTACAGATGTTGCCCACTGAGATAATCTCTATCATTCCTCTAAAATGGACAGATGTGTGCAGAGAGGGTCAAATCAACTCAACTGAAGATTATCATGATGGAATTTCAGAAAAGTTCTCCTAGTTAGTGTTTATGAATATACTAATAATCACAGTTACTGAAAGGCACTGTAGAGTAGTGGATAGAGTGCCGATCAGGATGAACGGGATTCAAGTCTTACTGCTGATAGACAGATAGATAGACAGACAGATAGATAGATAGATAGATACAGAAATATAGATAGCTATATATACATATATGCATATGTGTATTTAGATACGTATATAATGCATGTGTATATGTATATATTACATGTAGGCATGTATGTGTGCACGTGCATATTGTGTGTGTGTATGTGTATATATATGTATATAATTATATATTATGTATCTGGGGCTTCAGTATCCTCATCAATAAAATGAGAGGATTAGCTCATTACTTCTAAGGTTCTTTTTAGCTCTAAATCTATGATCCTATGTTTCTGTGAGTGAACATTGATTTTTTTTTCATTTGTTGCTATTTTTGCCATTCTAGTGGGTTTGAAGTTGTTCTGGCTGCAGAGCTCTGATTATTCAGTGATTTCAAACATCTTTTCATGTGTTATTGATTCCATTTTACAGATGAGGAAATTGAGAATCAAGGGGTAGAGTGACCTGCCCAAGGTCACAGAGATAGTTAATAAAGGAGTTGGGATAAGAATTCAGAGGCCCTGACTCATAGACCCTAACTGACAATGACGGGAATAAGAAAGGAGAAGGATGTTTATAGCCTACAATTGTGCAAAACATGTGGTAGTTCTCTAGGGTTCTAAATCCTATGGCAAGCTGGACTTGTATAGTTGAAATAAGTGACAATTAAAGTTAGGATCTTGCTGTGGATCCTTTTCGAATTGATCAGACAGTCCTTAAGTGGGTCTCTCCATTTAGTCAACCTAAAGACAATGCCAACCCAACGTCTTGTACATGGAACCATTGGGCTGCTGAGATATGACATGAACATTCCCTCCTCCTGGCCTAACAATGAAAGTGCTCTGCTACCTAAAGAAATGCTCATAGCCATGTGTGTTCTTGCATTTCCAAATAATAAGGCTATTGGGTGTTCTTGAAAGTAACCAACTCAATTTCTCCCATGGAAAAAAACCGAGAACAGATTTTATTCATCCTTTTGGATTTGTCCAGGTGCTGAGGACATGTGGGAAAACCTTGCTTTGCAAAAATATTTTGGAATGAAAAGGAAAAGGAACTTTTGATAGGGTAGTTTCCTTCACATTTCAAAATTTCTATCAGTTTATCACAAAGGAAGAAGTTGTTCTTGGCTCTTGTGTTTCAAAATGTACGACCCAAGGTCATACACATACAGAACACAAATCCTGCCCTTATTTTCCAAGGCCTTCTACTTTTAGGAGCATGACACATGCAATTCACAGATGGCACACAGAATAGCACATATGTTTATATAAAAGACCACCATCAGCAGGGCATGTGCTCTGAGCTGTCTCTCCAAAAATAGGGATAGACTGCACTGAGTCATTCATGCTCACTGTCTTAATTCGTCTTGCGACAATGACATTCATTTGCAGTGGCTATCCAGGATTGGGTTGGGGGAGAGGGAGAAAATAGATATCTGTGCCCACAGAACAGGGCAAAACTCATTTTTCCAGATGGGCATCAAATCCTTAACCCAGACTTCCTTGGCTGCATATTTCTTACTTTAACACATTATCTCCCCTGATGTCAATCAAAGCTCTTCCACGTGTTGGTAGTTTGTTTTATGAGTTATCTTTAATGGATTAATAAATTCATCTATTCATTCACCTAGTAGTCTACTGATGTCTCCATAGGCACAGATCATGACGTATCTGTACCATGTCATTGTATGTGATTCTAGTTTCACTCTTTGAATGTATTCTCCATAGAGAAACTATTCTATGCACTAGAGGCTTACTCTAGGTTGTTTTTACTATTTGTGATACCAGGGAGATATCTGGATTGTCCAGCTATTATCTTTTGCCCATGCTACATTACCAACTCACCTCCTTTTTTTCTCATGCATGTCACTGATGTAATCTTATATTCTACTTCTTACATACAAGTAATCTTTAGTAATTTGCTGTAACCACCGTATCTTTCCTTTACCTTTCATATCACTTGCAGCTTGGATTCTTCACAGATAATGGTGTTCCATGATTTGCAATCATATTGCAATATAAGGAGAATAGTAGTATTATCTTTTATGTAAGGAAATAATAAAAGGTCAGTTGAAAGTGCTGTGCAATTTCCTAACTACATTGAAGCCTGCTTTCTCCTTCCTTGATGGCTGATAACATGGACCCACAGCCATGGATGATAAGAATCAGTTGCTACAGAAATGCTGGTAGATCTATTTCATTTTTTTGCCCATTTGTTGCCTGTCTTCCAGTTTTATCTATAAGTGATCTCTGGATGATCTTCTCTGACTAGATCATATCAAGCTTTCTGCAGGTTCATTTTCTCCATGGCTTTTCATTATTTATCAGACAATGCTGCTCATAATCAAACATCCTCTTTGATGTAATATTTTGTGTATTCAATTTTACTCTACACAGGTGTTGCCCTTGGTTTCTATGTCTTTTTGCTTAGCAAAAAGACTGAATGTTTTTTGATCAATGTTGTTTTGGAGCTCTTCTGATTTCCTTCTTGGGGCAACTGTTTTACATCAACTAAACATCACTAAGAAATGGTGACAGACTCAAAATTTTATCTAGAATCTTGTATCTATTTACTATGTTTCAGAATCTATAGCTATTTTAATTGAATGCAATGTCTCCTTTATATCTATATACTTTCTGCTAATTTGATGCTCATTTTGACCTTTCCTCTAGCTAGTTTATGATTTGATTGCATAAAAACTGATGATTTAAAAATGGTTCCTGTTTCAGCAAGCAGTGATTTCCTACTGTGGTATAGTCAATTCCATTCTTTGAGACAATATTCTTTATTTCCCAAGTCCAAAACCTTTGGAAATTTCTTCCATGAAATGCAAGGGCAATACTTCTGAATAATCTATTAGCTGTTGGTTGCTTCTACTTCTCAATCCAAATCATGTTTTCCAATAAATTTTTCCCTCTACTTCATCCAATAATGTCCACCTTTGTATTGAAGTTATCAAAGATTAAGGCATGTGCTAACTTTATTTGGAGAATTTTATAGAGTTCTTCATAGACTTTTTGTACTTCTTCATATTTTCCAGTTTAAACTGGCATATAATCTGGAATTCCCCATATAATGATCTTTTTTGCTTATATTCATCATGATTACTAAAAGGAAAAATGACAAAGTATCTCAAAAAATAGAACATTTTGTTGCCTGTAAGTACAGGACAAAACAAGCTCCACCAACTACTTTATTCACTTCTCCAGGGAGCACCTGTGAACCACCAATCCATTTACTCAGGGCTTCTTTTATTTCTTCTGGTTCCACTTATAGAAACAATATCAATATTGACATGGCTCAGTTCTTGCAGTTGATTCATTGGTCACGGGATGAACATCAGAGTGCCAATACATAAATTAATGTTTATGGGTGATCTAAACACCCTTTGACTTCTTTCTTTTTCTAACTACTCTGCCACTAAAGAAGCAGAAAGCAAATATGTAGAACTAAGGGTCATTTGTTTATTTATTTCTATTCCATGGATAACCATGGCCAAAGAATGTACTACTTGGTTGTTCACCTGCTGGTGGTAATTCCTCAAAAGTTATCTAGACTTTATTCAGATATTAGACGTATTCTGTTGCTGGTTCTAAACCCAAGGATTTTTTAGCTTTGGTAAAAGCTGACTGAGTTTACAATAATAATAATAATAACAATAATAGCTAGTATTTACATAGTGCTTACTATGTTCCAGGCACTGTGCTAAGCGCTTTAAAGATATCATCTTGTTTGATCCTTACAACAATGGTGGGAGGTAAGTAGAGAGCTATTATTATCCACATTTTACAGATGGGAAAACTGATTCAAACAGAGGTTCAATGACTTGCCCTGAATCACATAGCTAGTGAGTACCTGAGGCCAGACTTCTTAGGTCTTCCCAACTCCAGGTCTTCCCAATTCCAGGTCCAGCACCCTATCCATTGCACCATCTAGGTACCCCTAACTCTACAGGGTAGACTTTAAGAACTCAAGGTTTTCCTTCATGTCACAATGAGGCATCAGAGTAGGATTTTTTGGAAACTCATAAGTTATTGTGATTGAACCATTTCATTGTTTAATTGTTAACTTGTTGATGAGTTTTCTCTGCACTTAGCTAAGCTGATCTTTGGAAAGGAGACATAGCATCACTAGGATCATAAAGACTGTTTCATCTTGCTGCTAGAAATAACACTCCATTGGCATAGTCTTCAAAAGCCCAGGGTCACCTTCATGTTGAGTCAAGTGATTATAATCCAAAAAATAGAATCCATTCCATCTGGTGGCTTCCTGATTTCTTGGAAATTCCTTTTTGAGTTCGGAATCCACAGCTCTCTGAGCCTTTATGATCCCATAAAACTACATAAAAGTGAGAAAATTCAGTCAAGCAATATACTTGTTTTCACGGATGAAAGATCAGATATAGGATTTCAGAAACTTCCTTTTCCAATGCAAGTTGGAAGCTTCTCTGAAATATACAATCTCAGAGAGTAGCCTAGAAAAAGGAGAAGTGACTTACCTTAACTCACTTGTCCATGGTTGCATAGCCAGTATGTGTCAGGGGCAGGGCTTAAACCCTGAGGTGCATTTATCTATATACCATACTGCTTCTCATTGGGAAATACATAATGCCAAACAAAGGAGTCATGGACTCTTAAAAATATAATGAGACCACAGAGGTCAATGAATCTAAACTATGTCCTTTAGGAATCCATCCCTCTACAATGTTCCTAAGAATTGTTCTTCTAGTTGCTGATGGAAGATACTAGTTCCTCAGCTATAAAATAAGGATAATGATAGCTCCTTCCTCATAGGGTTGTTATGAAGATCAAATGAAATATTGCATCTAAAATGCTTTGCAAACTTTAAATCAATATATAAAAGTTAGCTTGATGATGGTGGTGGTGGTGGTGATGACTGTGATGATGATTATGTCCAGATTATTATATAGTATTCTCAGTTACATACTCTATGGTCCAAATGGTCCTTATTATTCCTCACATATAGCACTCCATTTCTTTTCTTTGCATTTTTACATAGGCTCTCCTCCATACCTGGCATGCAGTTTTTCTTTTTCTTGTGCCTCTAAGAATCCCTTAGTTTCTTTTCAAGTTCACTTCAAAAGCCATTTTCTATATGAGGCCTTTCCTGATTCACCTCAGCTATTAGAAGCATCCCTGGAAATTGCCTTGTATTTCCTTTGTCCAAATTTACTGTATCTAATCCCCCCAAACAGAATGTAAGCATCTTGAGGGTATTTTTCGCCATGTGCCCTCTATGTCTGGCACATAATAGGTGCTTAGTAAAGCTACACTCATTGACTGAAGAGAAATTATATACCTTGTAAGGTAACTCATTCTTCTTTTGGTGAACTCTAATGGTTAAGAAGTCATTTTTTATAACAAGCTGACATTTTTATGTTGGAAACTTCCACCCATTTCTCCCAGATGAAGCTGAGAGCTGGGGTCAGGCAGAGCAAATCTAATCCTTCTTTCACACGACAGCCCTTCAAAAACAGGAAAACAGCTCTCACATCTCCTCTATGTCTTCTCTTCCTGAGGCTAAATATCCCTTGTTCCTTCAGATAATGGAACAACATTCAACCACCACTACCACACAAATATGTAAAGATTCCTCTAAGGTTAGGGATTTTTAAAAAATTCTACTTGCATTTTTAAAGTTATTTTCTAAAGTTTTATCACTGTGAATTGCTTCCCGGGGGGTAGATATCTGTTAAGGGAAGTCAAAGAATGAGAATTTACAAGGGCTCTAGAGGCCACCAAAAATCTCTGACTAAAGCAGATGAGAGAAAAGGAAAAAATATTTCTATTGAAGAGTGACTCCAAGTATATGAATATGTTTATGAAAAGTATAATACACAGTCATTTCATACTTGAGATACCAGGAGTTACTTCTCCTTTGATTGGGTTCCCCAAAGAAATTGTTTCCTGTTAAGTGTATAATAGCTTAAAAAAAGAAAAAGGGAAGGACCACAAGGGATAGAGAAAAAAGACCAAAGTGACTCAAGATAAGGCAAAGTAGGGTAAGAAAATATCAACATTTATTGCACAATCGATCAATGAAAATGAATCAGGAAGCCCAAGGTCTCCTTCAGCTGGCAATTCTACAAATGAAAAAGTGAAAGAATAAGGGAAGAGAGGAGAGTAGTAGAGACCAACATACTTATCAATGATTCTCTATCTCAGAGCAAAATCCTAAAAATTAAGATTTGAATATAATCATAATGGCTCTAATTCCCAATTAATATTCATGAGCCTGGAAAAACAATTCACTTAGACTCATTCAACAATTACCTACTGCATGAAAAACACTCATCAAGGTCCTGGCATTAGGTATATCATCCAGGAAATACATGAAGAGAAAGAGGAATGAGTCTCTCATATAGCAGGAATTAAGACTACTCAAGAGACAGCCTACACCATGTAAAAGGAGACTCAAGCATGTCAGGTAGATCCTCTACCCGTGGGGCAGGTGGATAAGAATCTTATAAGTTGAGAAGGTGTGAATGGGTTGTCATGGTGCAATGGTTGAAGGAATACCTTGATTAGTAACATCATGCATGCATTGATGTTTGGAAATAAATGTGATGGTATTAGTTAGCAACTTCAGTCTATGTAATGATGTGAATTTTATTTTCCAAAGAGTTCATTAAGTGAAATATATAATTATAGATATTGAATATGAAATTCCAATAATACTGTATCTAGTGGGTGTTATCTATATTCAGCTAAGTTGATCAGATGTAGATCATTCACAAAAAAATAGCATAATCTTTTCTTTTTTTGAAAAAAAGTTATGGGGGAGGGAAGTGATGGGGAGAAAAACTGGTCATATTACAAAGTGAGGTAAAAGCAATTAGTATTAAAACAATAGACTGAATTAATTACTGAGAATAAATCAGTGACATCTTTAGTTTGGAGAAAAGAATTTCAGTCTAACTTTCTAAGAGGAAGGTAACCTCAGATAAAATTTGGCATGGATGGAAAAGTCAAGGTTTTAATGGTAAATTTAATTTTATGATTGCCATTTAATCAGGAACTAGAACATGTATAGAAAAACATGTAAGCCACTTCAGACTTGCCTAAAAGATGTTCCTTAGCCAAAGTGAAACTATAATCATATTTTAAACCTGGTTATAGGAACTTGTCATTTTCAGATGATGTGGGACTACTAAGTGACTGTTCTTCTGAGTCTAACTCCAGGTATGGGAAGCAAGAAAGGCGATCGGAGCCTCCATTACATGTTGCCAATATGCTCATGAGATGCTGGTATGAACTGCATAGGTGATCTCAAGGGAAGAGTGGGAGAGCAGCTGTTCAGCATGGGCTGAGGTAGGATCCTCCTGACTCGATTTCCCCATTGACACCTGGCAGACTTTAAGCCTGACTGAATACAAGTGGACAATCTACTCCTGCCTGGAATAGACACGAATTTGGGGAGATATTGTTTCCCTGCAATGTCCCTACTCTTGGTGGCAATTTCCTATAGTCAAAAGGCTTCTAAGCTTAATACCAGATCTATTCAATTATAGATTATGGGTAGAGGAACATCTGAGGCTGCCTAAAATTAAGCTATTAGGCATAGGACTTTAGACCAACAACTTTAAGTCAAGGTCTTTTTATTCTTAGTGATACTGAGGAGACAATTAGGTCAAGAGATTGTGAAGTTAGCAACATAAATATTATCTGTGTCTCAGTTGGCTTATGTTTAAAAAAAAAATTTCTTTTGTGGTCCATATTGTAAATGCTTTAAAAAGATGTATCACCTGACCAAAAGTGTGAATTGCTTTATCTGTTATAAACTGTGTTAAAAATAAATAAATAAATAAATGAAATGACCACTGTTTTCAAAAGAATTGACCTAATACTTTTATCTGGCAAAATAAAATTAACCATGTTTTGCCAACTAAAAAAAGAAAAAAGAAAAAAAAAGGTTGTATTTACTGGAGCAGTTGGATAATACAGTGAATCTAATACCTGGCCTGAACTCAGGAATACTTGAGTTCAAATCTAGCTTCTGAAACTTATTAGCTGTGTAACCCTGGGCAAGTCATTTAACTGGATTTACCTCAGTGTGCTTCTCAGCAAAATGAGCTTGAGAAGGAACTAGCAAACCTCTCCAGAATCTATGCCAAGAAAACCCCAAACGGAATCACAGAGTTAGACACAAATGAGTGACGTGTGGTTTTTGTTTATTTATTTTTGAACAACTATTGTTTATTTTTGATATTCATTTTTTTGTGTGGAGTTCTGAATTCTCTTCCTTCCTCCACTGCCCATTGAGAAGGCAAGTGATAATAGAATAATCTTCTAAAGACACATTGGAGAATTTGATCAAGGTTATAATGGTGACTCTGAGGTGGTTTCCACACAAAAACTAGCTTAGAAAAGAGGTAAGTCTAAATTCAGTGGAACAGCTGGGGATTTTGATAGGAACCGGTTGTTTGCCTAAATTCAAGTGCTTGGTTTAAATAGAAGCCATTTTTGCAAACTGAATCATTTGAATACTGGGGTGGAGGGAGAAAGAGGAGGTAAAGTGGTGGAGAGAAGAGAATTCTTACTTATATTTTCTCAGCCTACCTGTAAGATAGGGTGTTTGCTTCAAAAATAAACAAAAGGCCTATACAAGGTTGACTGGTTTGTGGCCTATGTAGCTGGTTATACAATAAAAGAATTATTTAAAACTTTAATAGATTTGTTATGTTACACATATGAGATAAGGACAGCCTAGGATGGGAAAGGTTGAAGGCCCTTCCTCATCTGATATAAGACCCCCATTTCTACAGATAAGGGAAATTAAAGCCCAGAGAAATGAAATTCATACCCAAGGTGAGGCAGATATTAACAAAGCCAAGGTTTGAATCCAATTCCTCTGAGTAAAAATTCTACTCAACAAATATAAAATAGCCATTGGTATAAAGGCACAGTGCTAGATTCATAGGAGCACAGATTTAGTGTTAGAGGAAAAATAAGACAGACTTGGGGGGAAAACCCTTAACTTACAGGTGAGGAAACTGAAACTATAAGTCAGGACTTGAATTAAGGTCTTTCTGACTCCAAGGTCAATAGTCTCTCTACTATATCATCCTGCTATTTAGAATACAGAGACAAAAATTAAGTAGTCAGTTTCTTCATTCTTTCTGCTGAACTGATTAGAGTGAGGGAAGAAAGGAACAGAGAAAGGGAAAGAGAGAAGAAAGAAAACAGAACCAGTTAAGAAAGAAATGTTCCAGGGAAATGGGAAATGGTGGCAGGGGTCCTTTTCTAGGGGAAAAGCACTCAACATTTTTCCCATAGGCTATCTAGGTGGCTTGTTAGCATCAGGTTAACCCTTTCCTCTCTACTATAGGCCCTTCAGGACTGTTCCTTGTGCCTAGGGACCCAACATGAGCAGTATTCCTCAGTTTGCTTGAAGAGGTTTGTCGAACAAGACCACCCCCCACTTCCCACATCAATTTGTCTGGTTGAGATAGCCCCCTGCAAGGCCCATCTCAATTGCCTCTTGTGAGTGAGGGCATGATTTTTGATCCACAGTAATGTGTAATTATCTGTTTCTGAATGTTTTAGTAGGAATTAGGACCCTTTTAAAAAATTATTTTAACCAAACATATTCATTTCACAGCATGGGAAAATCACTTGCTCAATCCTAACAGTGTTTATCTTTTCTGTCTAATATTTCACAGGTCGTATCCTGCTCTTTGGGCAAGTGGAGAAATACTGTCTGGGTTTATTAAAAAAAAAAAAGAATAGAAAAAGAGAAAAAAGAAAGGAAAAAAAGATACTTATGGACACAACTATGCCCTTCTCCTTCTCATCTTTAGCATTCTAGAATGTACCTGTGTTCAAATATTAAGAAATAAAACAAATATAAATTATGCATTTTCCAACTTAATTTAAAATGCATTATGCACTGCTTTGTTCTCTGGAATTAGTATTATTAAGGGTACAGATCTGTATGGATTAATTTTGAGTCAGTTCATTCACTTCTTTGTAATTCAGTGGCAAGGATTTCTGTCCCCAGGCGTCAAATTAAATTTTTTACTGTAAGTAACATGTACAAAATACAGGCCTCTTTGTGTTCCTTCTTTGTTTTCCTAACATACGCCACCTTCCCATCTTCCATCTCCCCTACGTCCGAAATCCCTCCCTTTGCAGAGTAAAACTTTTTTTTTTCCAAATGATTTTGAGGAAATGTGAGTACTGTCAAAACACTGGAGTCGTGCCTAATAATAGTATTATCTTTTCGTCAGTATTCAGAGTCTGAGAGCCCTGCATGGACTCCCTCCAATCCCCAGCTACACCGCGACCACCCCCAGGCCCATGCCTTCCCAATAATTTTGGCAGCAAATGAACTGTGATTTCGCGATTATTTAATATACGTAGCCAATCATCATTTTTAAGTATTGTTTTTAGCCCAGTAATTCTTTGTTCTGCCGAAGTGCTTTAAATCTTTATTTCTCCCCCCTATAAACTGAGCTAGGAAATAGTCGGCATTCTTAATTAGTCTTCTTTAAACACAATCTCCTTTCATATGCACTAATAAAGACTAAGGATGGCTTCCCTCTTGTTTAAATAACTGCTTGCTGTAGTATCAAATTGTAAGAGACATGATGCAGATCGAGTTGCCGGCTTGAAGTGGAGAATAGGAACAAGCAGCACCATAATAAGCAGATTTTAATGATTTACTATAAATCAGCATTTTTGCCCTGTCAGTGAGATTGAAGAGGCAGACAGCTCCTCACATGTCTGGCTAGCAAATGTCTTTCTGATGAATCATGTGCTTGGAATCACTGATCACAACATTCCAACGGCACATCCATATAATGAGGGAAACATATACACAGCCCTCTGATGGCTGCCGTGAGGCTGCAGGAATATATGTTTTTAGTTGTGGGGTAGTTAAGCCCTTACATTGATCTGGAGGCTGTTCAACAGAGGGTAATGGAAGCGTATATTACCAGGTTAACTACTGAGGCCTGAACACAGGCTACTTTGCATAAATACTCTCCTCTCAAGACTTCTGATGAAAAAACTAACCTTTAGTCTCTAGCGGGGGGGGGGGGGGAGGGAAGGAGAGAGAGAGAGACAGAGAGAAAGAGAGAGAGAGAGAGAGAGAGAGAGAGAGAGAGAGAGAGAGAGAGAGAGAGAGAGAGAGAGAGAGAGGGAGGGAGGGGTGGAGGGAGAGAGAGAGAGAGAGAGAGAGAGAGAGAGAGAGAGAGAGAGAGAGAGAGAGAGAGAGAGAGAGAGAGAGAAAACAAAAGAAAAGAAAAGAAAAAAGAGACAAACTAGAAAGAGGATGATGTAAAAATAAAGTATCTGGGCATAGAAAACAAAACACAAATTCGGATGACTTCCATTTTGTCAGGAAGTTCCTACTGAATAGATCTCTTCATCTTTTCCTTATCTCTACACATTTCCTTTCCCTTTCCCTGACCCTTGCCATTATCAATGCTCCTAGTGACATGCTCCCTATCCCCAGCCAACCCCACCCCCATCATCCTAGAGTATCATCAAGACGAACCTCTCTGGGGGTTGCTGGAAAGCCTGGAAGAGAAGGTCACAACAGTCTTTCAAGTTATCCTTGGATCTTCAGCTTTTTTGAGTCACTGATATCAAGGGCCATTCCTGTTTCAAACAGCAAGCAAATGAGTTAAGAACAAACATACTTATTAAACACCTGCTATGTCACAAGTACTATGCTAGGCACTAGAGATACACAGAGAAAACTGAAAAAGTCCCTGTCCTCAAGGAGTTTGCATTCCATCTGGGTAAAACAGCATCAAACATTGATTCAAATTCTGCTATACGTAAGACCCATAAGACACAAGGGTAAAATAAGATACTGTCTTTTGCCCTTTAAAAGTCTAGTATTAGCATGAGGCATTGACAAAGGAAAAGACCAGAAGTTTCTCCCCACTCAGCTCCCTAACCAGGACCTATTCTAGCTCCATGGATAAAATAGGTTGTCAGGAAATACTGATTAATTGTGATGAGGATTATCATTGATGATGAGATAGTGAGGGGTGACAGAGAACTATGTGCTCAGAGTCAGAGGACATGAGTTCTTTAGGCAGTATTAGCTAAGTAACCACCTCTCAGAGACTCTTGTCACATAGAGTTTCCTCCTTTTGAAAAAAAATCGAATCTATTATTGTTTTTTTAACATTCTCTGAAGGAATATCCTATCTACTTTTCTTGTATCTGCAGCAATCTAAAGAACAATGGATACAAAATATAAGTGATCTCACTGCGTTGTTTCCCCATGTTCCTGCCCATGGGTATATGACTTAGGCCCTAGGCCTTCCCCCAGCCCACTCCAACACCTCCCCTTCTCCCCTGCCATAAGTTAAAATCTTTAGTATTATTTCTATATATTTATAACAATGATTGCTCACTGGGTTGGAGTGGGGAGAAGGAGGACAGGCAGGAATTAATATGATGTAACAACATAATCCATGAGTGAAAATGTTTAAAAGCTTTAAAATGTACAGTAATAAAAAGTTTGTTGCTTTATGCATTCCTTCTGTAATTATTTAATCCATTGATAAAGTCCTGAGTCTCTTAACTACTGGTAAGGATGGGGGCATTGGTACATCAATTGTTTTGCTTTGTTTTCTACCTTTTTACTTCAAATTAATCACTTTTGAGACTGGTTTAACCAACTAGGAAAAAGGAAGGAAATTAATTGGAATCATTAAAACAAGAAAGATAGAGTTCCTTTTGGGTCAACCACCAACTCAGCTCTTGAGATAACCTATAACATTCTGGTTTCTTCTAGAATCTTGAGATGCTGGCTAGTTGGGCTCTGTCTATACCACCAGTTGGGTTGGCAACTTGATCAGAGTAATGGAGGTATTTTTTTAATCTAATAAAAAGGTATTCAGGTAGCAGGATGGCCTTTTTCAAAGGCATCATAATGATGGATTTGACATGGAGGACAATGTGGTAAGTGTCTCTTTTTAATTTTCTGTTACCCCAAGAAGACAAGATATATTGGAACAAATTTTAAAATTGCCACACAACACCTGCTAGAAATGAATGTAGAGATGGCACTGATGACTAAAGTGGGCAAATGATGAATGCACATGAAATGGACTGAAGACATGAATATTTTCATTGTGTACCAACACAACATCATACCAAAACTGGCCTCATATTTTACCAATTGTAGGCAAGAACCTAATACTGCTTTTTGTCAATGGTATCCTCAGCTGCAAGTCACACAACATATTGATAATTAACACAGGGCAATCATAAAAAATCACTTCATTCCTAAGCTTAGGTTACATGAAATAAGAGGTGAAATTGAGATACACAAATATGAAGAACAAGAGGTTGAAGACCCCAGGTCATTAAAATATTCATTTACTGAAAAATTCTAAAATTATACCTAACAATGAAACATACAAAAACAGTCCTGAATCCTCAAATAATTTTGAAAAGGAGATGGGCATACTTGAACTGGAATTCCAAAAAGTCCTTTTTGAGTTGGACAACATGAATCCAACTAGCAGACTGATCGTATATCACAAAGAGGAATTCAAAAAAATCTGGTATATGTTATAATCATCGTCATGTTACTGCACTCCAACTTCTACCTCCAAAATGGCACTCCCACCTTGGACCCTCTAAGCTTCTGAATGGTAAATTTTTTCCATAACTGGTCAAGCATAGACCAATCTCATTGCTGTTTCTCTCCAGTAATCTTCAAGTTATGTGGCAGGTACCTTTTCCCATTCCCTTCTTTCACTGTTTCCCTCCCACCTACCCTTCCCACTTTCAAATTCTATTTCCAGGAACAGTAATCAAATCTACACTACCATTCCTGGAAACTATGTTTTAATTAACTGACTTGCAACTATATGCCTCATCCCTGATCCCTTCCTGGCCAGTACTGCACTATTTGTGTCCTTTTTCCCTATTAAGGCCAAGGGCTATCTTGTTTTTGTGTTTCTATTCCTAGCACTTAGCATTGCAACCTTACATAAAAGAAACACTTAATAAATAATTTTCATTCATTTATTCATTCATCATGAAGACATTCTCCCATAATACTTTATAAAAAGTGGAAAAATATTTCAGTACTTGCACAAAGCAGTACACAGTCACAGCAACAACTCTAGGAATAAACATGGAGCTATGAAATAATGCCCCTATGCAAAGGAGTCAAGCACTGCCATGGAGGAAAGTGACTTGCAAGATCTATTAAAGATCTGCAGAAAGGCATTAAAATGACATCAATATCTAGCTCCTATAGAAATGCCTTATTAAATGCCTTATTGCCCAATTAAAGGCATCTGGAAAATACAAGCTTTTCAGAAATTCTGGATTTCTTTAATAATCAATTAAATGAAAAACTTTAGGCCAATAAAAGAAGTGAATGCAGTGAAAAGAACAAAATAAATGCAGTCCAAACTTTACTGTGGATATTTGGAAAGTAAAAATTAATCAGAGGTGAGAGAGAACACCTGGAAAATGAGATTTGGAAAATTTCTGGTTGCTATATGGGTTCAAGAAGTCCCAGCATAAACATGGATCAAATAAGAAACAGAACCTTGCACATCATTAATATAATGAATGACACAACAGTTATGTTGGGGTAGGGGGAATGGAGGGGTAACTGAAACTCAGTCTTCAGGGCAAAATTGGAAGCATCAAGGCGAAATAGTATTCCTAACCGTTGGTTCAAATGATGCATCATGGTCCATGATAACTAGCAAAGCACTTTACCAACTTCCTCTTAGACAGAAGCCTGATCCCACCTTTTGGGATGTCCATAGCCTGACACTCAGGGAAGACATCATATATAGTGGTGTGTTGGTAAATGTTTAACATCTAGTTCTTTAAAAAATGTGCTCACTGACAAAGTTTTACATTTAATCTGCATTATTAACATTTTCTCTATTACTTCCTCTAGTGTAGATAATCCACAAAATAATCAGTCATCCCTGGTTTGTAATATTGGCCACTTTTCAAGGTGTAAATGCTTGTACTGAAAATTTAACAATTGGTTCACAAGAACTGGTTCAAGTTGACTATGATGCGCCATTGCAGTTAACTCTAAAAGATGAGAAAACCAGTCAACCCTCCAAATACAGACAATTATGTGTTTATATACTTTATACAAAGTTCTGTAAGAAAGTATTGTCACTAGAAACAATCTAGAAAGACTTAAAAGAAAGCAATATTTTGACAGAGGAGAAAAAACATGGTGTATGAAAAAGTTCCAGGGATGTAAATATCAACTTGTAATTAATTCAATAATTAATGAAAAGATTGCCCCAAAGCACCATCACACTTATACTAATCTTGTTGATTTTTATAAAAATTTTGACCACTTTCTGTACTTACGGCTTATTCACATGCTACAAATATGTAAAATGGGAATGAGTAGAGTGAAAATACTGGAGATATCTACATGGAAAACTCTGAAACATACCACCACCATAATAAAGTTAAGAACAACTGACAAAAACATGGAATCATTCAACAAGACAAGTTAAGCCCTTTATGGGTCTGTCTAGCCTTAATTCCAATGTCATCTCTTCCAAATAGAACTAAGTAGGGTTTCTAAATCAAAAAGAGAGTTTGAACAAAACATCTCACTAATCCTTGAGGTACAAGGTTGCATCCAGTACTATGATTCTAACAAAAAATACATTTGATAGCTTCTTCCTCTCATGGAATCTTTATCCAGCAACATTGAAATATTATCTGGACTTGATAAATGTAAAATTCATAACACATCAAATACAGATAGAAACTCAAAACTTAGATTGAATCCATAGGTCACATTGAACCTATGAAGTTGATACAAATACCTTGGTCTCATGCAGGTATAGTGAATCAAATATAAAGATATCAAAAGAATACTGTGGTTAAATACATTAAGAGACTTGCTGGCATCCTGAAATCAAAACTGAATAGGAAGAACACATTTTAAACAATTAACATCTGTTTAATATTGGTCTTACTGTGTATTTTCAGAACTGCAAAATGTACCATAACAAATATGGAAAGTATCGTCACAAAAACCTGTACAGTATTAATGAGACACAGAGTACATGGATTTAAAGCAAAAAAGAAATATTAATACTTCTTTGCCAAAAGGAGAAAGTAGAATATCATACTAGAGTATATGATAAATAGATTAAAATAAAGATCTACAGAAACACTTTTGAAATAAGCAGACACCACTTCAACAAGCAATGGTAAATGAAGATAACAGGCAAACATTATTAGATTTGTCAAATATAACAAAAAGGAGTTTACCTCATAACAGTTCAGGATCAGGTAATGGACATTTTAAGTTAAAGAAAGGTCAACCTTAAGAAGCCCAGACTTATTGATCAATGCATATTATACAAAGAAAGAGTAGATACTATCACTGTGGATTGCAAAAACATAGTACCTACTGAATACCTAGTGATCTAGTGGCTAGAATCAGGGAAAATTCATCAGAACTTCACTATTCTTCCAGGACTACCAGAGTCTCACATGATGAAGTTCAACCTCAACAAAACCTAGAGGGAACTCAATGATTATGAACTGCAGCCTACAATATCTGTACAAAGCAATGAGTCTCAGGATCATTAGTCAAGAGCTGGAAGGGGCCTCAGAAGTCATCTCGTTCCCCTCAGATGAGAAAACTGAGGTTCTTGGAAGATTAAGTGACTTGCCCTACATCACAAAAATTGTAAGTATTAGAGGTAGGATTTGAATCTGGGTCCTCTGACTCCAGAATCAATGGTCTTTCCCCTACAGTACACTCCTCATTAAACATAATAACAGAACACTTTCAGTAGATGATATCATGCTAAATATAATTCCCAAGCTACATGGAACAAAAATATAGAGAGATCAAAATCATGTGGAAAGTTTGTTATCCTGACTGCTAGTGTAATTGTGACAAGGATGCTTTCAGGTAGCCTAGAGAGGATGAGCAGGACCCCTTGGGATGGACAGAAGTATGGAATATGGACTCTAAAATAGCAACAACTTTCAGAATCCAGAAAAGAGCTATACTTACAGGGGGATACAAAGTGAAGGAAGGAGTCCTGTGACCTCTCTGCCTCATGTGTTCTCTGAACATGCATCTCACTATTTTTGTGCTCTATGTTTGAGGTCACATTCCCTAGGGGCCTTGTGTTTTGAAGGGGAAAGTATGTCCCTGGCTTGGGGAGAATATTTTATAACAACTTTGCTATATCTACTTTTTGTTGTTCTTGCCTGCCTCTTCATGACCCCATTTGGGGATTTCCTGACAAAGGTACTGCAGTAGATGGCTATTTCCTTCTCTGGCTCACTTTACAGATAAGGAAACTGAGGCAAACAGGGTTAAATGACTTGCCCAGTGTCACACAGCCAGTAAGTGTCTGAGGTTGGATTTGTACTCAGGAAGATGAGTCTTCCTGACTCCAGGCTTGGCACTCTATACACTATAACTATATCTGCTTAGTAAATACAATTTCTAGAAGCAAATTAAGTCCTTTAATCACATGGGAAGCAAATTGTTGTAGATTCATGAACAATAATTCTTCAAATTCCAACCCATTAGGGTTATCCCTACAAGTGTGAAGGGAGAATTATCCACTGAGCACCCCAAAAATACATATGGTACTGGGGGAAATAGCCAAAGATGAGGAACCATACATATATGGCTTATCTAGTATAGTTTTGGGCCCCTTAACATTCTCAAGAAGCCATCAGAGACATTTTCTACCCACAATGCTCATAATTAGATATACTATATTTCAGTGATCCAAATTAGCATTTCGTTGTTTTTTTAGGCTATAACTATATAACGCTACAGTTTGCTTTCTGGTGTGTTTCTTTACAAGTCAGCCTCAGTTCTTTGAGCTTCCTTTGCTTGTTTGAATGCTCGAATACTAATAGCTGTTGGATTAGTGTACTCATTTGTTCAAGATCACCCAACTACAATGCAGCTAATATGAGCAGTATGGATTTTGCATTATGGATTTTACATCCTTAAAATATGAGTGCCTAGCAGTTCACCTAGAGCACACCATGATAGCTCATAAATGTAATTTTTTTTGGCTTTTTGCTTTTCAGCAGATCTAGAGTGCTTGCCTAATTATGAGATCTTTTTGGACTGCAGATCCGTAGGATAAAGTTTGCCTGCCAGCCTAGAAACTTCAAGTAATCAACTCCAAGTGTATAGTCCCTCTTGGGAGCCTCACATTGGTTGGGAGCTTTCCTTGCCCCATTTTCTTTCTTTTCATATTGAGCCTATTGGCTCAATCACTGGAAAAGTTCAACATTCTGTTCAGATGGCCCTTGCAGTAGCATGGATCCACTGAGGACATTGCAAGTACCCTTTGGTATAGGGAACCAGAGAAAGTTTTGTCTGGATTGACAAGGGGATCATATTTGGCACAAGAACCCCTTGGAGAAATTGTAGTGAGCCTTCAGTTGTAGAAAGGGATATCTAGAGATGTTTTTTTTTTCTAGACCCAACTGGTGGCCCTATACCCTGAGGGAATTACATAAGACTTTTTATTTTGCTAGGATAGTGGGTTTCTCACCTGAGGGTGACTGGGTGACATCCAGGTGACTCCAGGTCCTCCAGTCCTATAAAAACAACTCTGTCTACCAGTCTTGTAAAGGCCAGACTTTCTTTCTGAGAGAGGATAGCTGTTCTGACCTTTGGTTTGGGAAAGACCATTTTGAGCACCTATATGCTCTTTATGAGTATAAGGCAAGCAATAACCCCTAGTAAGTTTTATTAAACAACAACAATAACAAATGTTCTTTGTCGAATTTTCATAGCTCTCTGTTTTGAGGTGACTGTGATTCTTGGTTGTAAATTTAGTGCAGTACAAGACCTATGTGGTCCCTGGTCTTTTCTGATAATGTTCCCTCAGGACCTCAAAACCTCTTCTGGATTGGGGATATGAACAACAGTTTTAAAATTTGCCTCAGCTAATTTTTTTATGGATAGCTAATTTTTAATATGAAAAAGAATATAATTGGGGGACTGGCCAATTAGGGTGGGATAGGCAGCAGTTGTTGAAGCAGACACAGATTAGTCTCTGCCTGGTTTCAGCTCTTGGAGCATGTGCATATGATCTCTGCCCTTATTCAAGCCAACCATATGTGGAGACTTAGTGATCCTACTCCAGGCCATGAATAATCTGAGGGACTGGTGGCCAAGACTCTCCTGATTCACTAAAGAGCCTGCAATCCTGATAATTCATTGATTGCTTAATCAGAACTAAGTGTGTGTACCCCTCTGTTGGTGCTTTGTTTTGTTTTTTTCTTTTGTTGGAAACAATTAAGGAAGAATTACTGTGAGCTTCTGAAAAAAGGGAAGCGCAGCTGCCCTTTCTACCACCTGGTCATCATATGTCACTGAGAACACATCACCTCTGCTTTTCCTGATCTTAGATGAGTGAGTATTCCTGAGAAAAGAGTGCCTAGGTGACGGGGAAATTCATTAGAAAGCTCCAAATTTCTACTCAGCATCTGTTAGTAGTAGAGCCTGCTGAAGCAGCAGTGACCAACCACAGGTGAAGTGTTTGCAGGATGATGTGAGAAGATAATCAAGACAGTTCCCCAAGGGCAGTGAGTGGAGACTTTGGGCATCATGGCCTCTTATTATGGAATCTAGAAATTCATTTATCTTTGGAGCTCAGCAGAGAGTTATACCTAAAAACAAAACTCCTGGGGGCTTCATGAAGAGAGGAAAGAACTTCTGGGAATGGTATTTGAGAGGTATCCCCTTGGCCACTTGCATTCTCTGCCCATATGCCTCATTTTGTTGCTCTTGCCTTGTTGTTTTCAGTCGTGTCTGACTATTAATGATTCCTTTTGGGGTTTTCTTGGCAAAGATACTAAAGTGGTTTGCCATTTCCTTCTTCAACTCACTTTACAGATAAGGAAACTGAGACAAGCATAGTTAAGTGATTTACCCAGACTGCATTTGATTTCCCCTGACTACAGGCAGGGTACTCTGTGTACTGCACCACCTAGTTGCCATATGGCACGCTACCATTGTACTTTACATTTGAGCCATTTCCCCCCCATCTCCCCAGAGACCTTAGTTTGCCAATGTGGAGGGATTGTTTGTAACTATTGTTTTAGCTCTGCGTTCTCCGAAAATATCTTTTATAAAAGTTAATAAAGTTCCACTTGTCCACTTATAATGAAGAGCATACAGTGTGGGAGATTGTGAGTATAAGTACCATAACTCCATACCACTCATGGATACCCCTAGAATGCATTAGGAAACAGTAGTCATTGCATTCTGAAGAACCAACCTGCAAGTATAAGTCAGAATTGTGGAAGTGGCCCGAGAGGGCGTACTGCCCAAGGAAACAGTAGAAATTGTGCCATATATCACTGAAGATGACATAAATTTAGCACCTGTCAAATATCTAAAAAGACAGGATCAAGTAGCCCTAATTATATACCAGAAGCTTACTATCCTTCATCTAATGACAGATGACAAATTCTTATACTATAAATGTAGCCCCAAATATATCCTTAAGAATTTCACAAATGAACTCTACTACATTTGGAGCATTAATATGTGCAAAACTGTCACCTGCCATCACTTGGACACGATTTTGACTCACAAACAATTAAGAACACTCTTTTTTAGTAGATGGCATCATTCCAAACACTCATAACCAACAAACTATGTGGGATGAAAAACTCTCAAAATGTAGAGACTAATTGGAAGAAGCCAAAATATGATCATGAAATCTACCTATCTGTGTGTGTGCATATCTTGCTATCATCCTATCTGCTGCTGGGGTTCTTTCAAAGATGCTTTCAAGCAGTTTATAGAAAGTAAATTTGCATCCTAATATTTCCACTCAATTATAAATACCAATTACTTTATCCACCTATACAATACTTCACTGAACAGTAACTATAAAGAACAGTAGTAGCATAGTGCCTTGTCCTTGAATTCTTTTTGTCCGTACGAATTCCAAAAAACATAGAAAAAGAAGGAGAAGAGAAGTAAAAGGACAAGTATAGTAATGATCTATCTCAGGACCATTTCTTTCTGAACTCCACTGAACTAAAGAGAAAGATGGAAAAAGAAAAGGTAGAGGAAGAGAAGGAGAAGGTAAAGGAGGAGGAGGAGGAAGTGGAAGAGGAGGAAAAAGAGAAGAAGAAGAAGAAGAAGAAGAAGAAGAAGAAGAAGAAGAAGAAGAAGAGAAGAAAGATAAAAAGGAAAAAGAGAAGAAGAAGAAAAAGAAGGAGAAGGAGGAGAAGAAAGAAAACATATACAGTATTTTAGTTATGACCCATACATACAATCTAATTTAATAGATGGGCTTTTCCCCCTCTGCCAAAGGAGATGGGGGGAGAGGATAGAATAGGTCACTGGCTTTAGAAATTGTCAGTTTGGTCTGTACTTTTTTTTAAAGGAACACCTTTAAATAAAAATAAGGAAAAAGTCAGGGCTGATTTTCCCTGGTATGAGTTATAACATACTTAGAACTCCAGGCCTCATGGGTGAGAGGTTGTGAGTCTGTGGTTCAGAGGCACTTGTTAATGAGAGCTAATGCAGCCCAGCTCTGGCCTGCCTGCTTCTATCCAGTGCCTTTCTAGTCATAACAAAGTGTTTGAGGCTGAATGTGAGAGGCCTGAATTCTCCCAAATAAATTACTGTACTTTTTATTATTGTTTTAATTGGCATATTGTAGTTGCTTAAAGCTCCCCAGAACTCCTCAACTTGCCAGGAATGGGTGGCAGATTTCTGTGCTGTATTTATTCCTCCTCCCACCTTCCCTCAGCCTTATGGACAGAACATACAAAGAACACATCTTCCATTGATTAGCCATGGCCCCCCCACCCTCCTCTTCAGGTACTAACTTTGGTTCTCACAAGATGAACAGAAAAGATCTTCCCTCATTCTTATTGACTTGAGTTCAAAATCCATAACTCAGCATTCAAAGCTCTTTCCCAATGTCTTTAGGATAAAACACAAACTTGTGTATTTGGTATTTAAAGTCCTTCACTATAGCCTCCCCTTCCAGGTTGATTATATGTTAATTCCCTACCACATCCCACTCAGGAGAAACTGACCTATTTTTTTTTGTTCCATATACTGCCTTTGCATCTTTGCATAGTTGATCTTCTATACCTGGATTACTCTCTCACCTTATGTTCACTTCTTGAAACTTTTGACTGCTTCAAGATTCTGCCCAAGTGCCACCTCCTTCAAGGAGGCTTTTTATTTTATCCTTAGTCTTCCACTTTAAGTCGCCATCATGGTGGATTTATTTCATATGGATCTCACATTTGCTTGTGAATGTATTATACCTACCTTTCCAAAGCTCTCCCTGCCCAATCCCAGGAAAATGGAAATTTCTTGAGGGCAAGAAATGTCTCATTTTTGTCTTTATATAAAAAGCACTTAGCACAGTGTTTGGCACTTAATAAATGGTACTTAATAAATTCTTTTTGTTTGAAAAAAATCATCTAGCAACAACTGTGAGCTTATACAAACTCTCTCTTTCTCTCTCTCTCTCACTCTCATACACACACACACACACACATGCACCAAATGTTGCAATATTACAAAGAAGAAGCATGGTTATAAAGAAGCGATATAAAAAGATAGCCTCATACCACCCCTTTGGGGAGGGAGGAGGTCCACAAGTGTGGTCCATTGCACATATGTTCAGACTTTTTAGATATATTAATCAGTTGTGGTAATTTTTCTTCTTTTTGCCTTTAGAAATATTATTTATAATATGTGATGACTCTCTGGGAAGGAGAATAGAAAGGACACAGGGGTTTATTATGTCAGTGTACAAAAAAAAAGAATCCATAAAAACATTTAAAAATGTCACCTAACCTTGACCCATTTTTCCAGCTTTATCTTCCTCTGTACATGATAGAAAAGAATGACAGTAATGATGATTCACACTTATATGCTGCTTCAAAGTTTGTAGAATGTTTTCCTCACAACAATATGGTTCTCCAGGGGTGGGGGACCTGTGGCCTCAAGGCCACATATGGCCCTCTGAATCCACTTGGATTCAGTCAAAGGGTCAAGTTTGAAGACCCAGAGGGCCACATGTGACCTTGAGGCCACAGGTTCCCTTCCCTTATAAGACCTTGGTGGTATCCTTGACTACCTACTTTCCTTAATATAATAATAGTAATAACTAACACCCAAACAGTTGCCATATCTGGCCATTTCTAGCACTACATCTCTCCCACCAGCCCCCTTCTCTTTATTTGCATGACTACTACCCCCAATAAGTTCCTTATCAGTCCCCTGGAACTCTCCCTTATCAGTCCTTCATCTCTTACATGCACAATTGCAAGTCTTCTAACTGGTCTCACCACCTCATGTCTCTCTCATTTCCAATCCATCTTTACATGGTAGCCAAAGTGATTTTCCTGAAGTGTAAATCTGGCCAAGTAATCCCCCTTCTCCAAAAACTCCAATGATTTCCTATTGTCTCCAGAATTAAACATAAATTCCTTTGTTTCATTTTGAAAGTCTCCAATCATCTGGTCCCAGTCCACCTTTCCAACTGTACTGTACTTTATTCCATTTCCTGTGTGTACCCTGTGAATGCTCCCAAATTGGCCATCTTGCCTTTCCTCAGACAGAACACTCCATCTCCTATCTCTTCTTTTCCCTAACTATTACTTGTGCCTGGAATGAGCTCCATCTTCACCACTACCTCTTAGAATCCCCTCTTTCTTTCAAAACTCTGATCAAATGCTACTTTCTACATGAAGTCTTTCAGTCATCACCCCCTCCGCCGCCAGCCAGTCCCCTGGGCAAGGGGGAAAAAAAGAGATTGTGGGAGAAAAACTTTTATCTTGTCTTTATGTATATTCTATATATATACTTTTACACATATACATTATCTCTGACAGGAAAAATCCTTGAGGGTAGGGTCTGTTTTCTTTTTGTCTTTGTATCCCCAGAGATGAGTACAATTTTTAGCACATAGAAAGCACTTAATAAGTGATTGTTGACTGATTAAACAAGGTTGTAAAGGTTATAGTTTATACTCCAGATGAAATGTGTTCCCATCTCTGTGCCTTTGCTAACGTGCCTTTTCCACTGACTGAAATTCTCTTTCCTTTTTCCTCTGTCAAAATCCTGGCCATTCCTCAAGGCCCACACAACATTTAATGGTTTAGACTCCAAAATTTTGGTCAGAATCTAAGAAGCTAATATTAAATAGAGATAAATATAAAATTTAGGGTCCAAAACTAATCAACTACATAAGTACATAATTGGGGAGGCAAGGCTAAGAAGAAGTTTCTCTGAAAAATACATAGGAATTTTAGTGGACTACAAACTTAGTATGAGTTCCCAAAAGTGAATGTGACTTTAAGCTGCATGAAAGGACAAATGTTAGTGAGATTATCGTACCTACTGTATGTACTATGTCTTCCTGGGATGACATCTGTGTTCAGTCCTCAGTAGCACATTTTAGGAAAGACATTTCTAAACTGTGGAGTATTCAGAGGGGGGTGACCAGAATGGTGAAGGGTGTTTAGATTAGATCCTAAATGCATCAGTTAAAAGAAATGAGAGTACTATTCAGCTTGGGGAAGAAAAGGTTTTGAGGATAGAGAGGGGGGTGGGAGTCAGTCATAAAAGCTAGCTCCAAATATTCAAAGGTATGAGTTACTTAGAAAGGATTGCCTTCATGCTGCTTGACCCTGGGGGGAAGAGTTAAGAGAATGAGATCAAAATAGAAGATGGGATGTTAACTGAATATAGGAAAAACTTCTGAAAGACTAGGACTATGCAAAAATAAAATGGTATGCCTTGAGGTACAGGGAGCCAAAATCTCTCCCACCATTTTTAAGTCAAGGCATACTATTTGTTGGTATATTGTTCCAGAGATTCTCATTCAGGTGCAGACTGGACTGAAAGCCTTCTGATGACCCATACACCCTGAAATTCTGATATTCTCTAACAGTTTGAAATGTTATCCTTCAATGAAGCCTTTCCTCATTCCTCCAACCACTCTTCTGATCTCCCATAGAACTAGGAACTTGTCTCATAAGTTGCTACACTCTCCCTTATTCAGCAAATCTTTGTTTAGGTATCTTATTTCTCCCTCTCAAATATTTGTAATTTCCTTCAGTGCCCGGCACAATGCATTGCACATAATATAGTGCACATAATACTGAACAAAATGTGTTCAGTAATGTTTGCTGAATGAATGCATGGATAGACTAACTATACCAGAGTCCTCTTTATCAACATGCCCACAAACTCACCTTACTTGTTTTTTCCACTATGGTGAAAAAAAACCCAAAACAACATTTTTACCCATTGCTAAAAGAGAGACAACTAAAAGAAGACATCTGGGCAAATGAGAATTCATCTTTTCTTACATCCTGATCACAAAATTTAGCATGGTTGATATTGTTGTTCTCTGTCATCTAAAAGTAACCAGTGAGAGGGACAGTCAGAGTGGCAGAGGGTTGCTAAAGAGATTGGATATACTCAGATTTCTTTTTCCTTTTCTTGATGCCCAAAAGTATGTATGGAATAAATAGGGAAAAGGGAATTTCCAAACATCGAATTGAGAAACAGCATGATGTAGGAGAGCGTGTAATGATCCTAGAGTCAGGAAGATCTGAATTCAAATTCTACTGCAGACACTAGTTGTGTTATCATAGGTAAGTAGTTTAATGTCTCTGAGCCTCAGTTTCGTCATCTGTAAAATGGGAAAAATAAAAACATCAACCATCCAAAGTTGTGATGAAGATCACATTAGATAATGGAAAGCACTTGGTAAATCTTAAAGTGCTATATAAATATTCATTATTATTATTGATAGGATTAATGCAATTAAACTTTTCAAATTGTTATTGATATCTTGATTTTTCTATCACCACCATTACTAGATATACTCTCTCCTTACCCATAAAGCCATCTCTTATAACACAGAATTTAAAAAGAAAGGGAAAAAAGCAGGTCAGCAAAACTACCTCATCAACCAAATTTAACAGTATATGCAGTATTCCACTCTCATTGTTCCCCACCACCAACTTGGCAAAGAAGGAAGAAAGGTAAATTTTCTCAAGTATTTAGGACCAAGCTTTGGGGTCATTATATTTACACAGAATTAATTTATTTTCTTCTCTCCATTTTTACCTCTGTAATCATTTTTTATATTCTTCACCTAGTTCTGCATGCTCTATTCTGCATCAGTTCATATAATTCCCCCATGAAGCTACGAATCCCTCATTTTCCTCGGAATATTTCATGAAGTTTCTGTACCACAATTTGTTTAGCCATTCTGAATGTTTTGGAACTTTGTTTTCTTTGTCTTCAAACTCCTTGGGATATATGCCTGGCAACATGATCATCTCTGAAGATGTGGACATTTTAGTCACTATTCTAGCATGATTACAAATTGTTTTCCAGAACATTCTCTGACCTATAGGTTCACCAACAGTCTATTGTGCCTGTCTTCCCACTGCCCTTCCAACATTGATTATCCCTACTTTTTTAATGTCTGCCAATTTGTTGTATGTAAGGTGAAACCTCAGAGCTGTCATGATTTTCAATTGGCTTCTTATTAGTGGAGCAATATTTCTTATGGCTATTAATAGTTTGCAATTCTCTAATTGGGAAATGTTTAGTCATATCCTTTGACCTCTTACCATTGGAGAATGTCTCTTGGTCTTATTCATCTACTTAATTCAATATATATTTAGTAAATCAAACTCTAATTAGAAATAATTGATACACAACTGTGAAAGATTTACCTACTGATCAAGACAGTGATCCAAGATGATTCCAAAGACCACGTGATGAAAAATGCTACCCACCTCCAGAGACAGCTGATGAAATCTGAGTGCAGATTAAAGTATAGTTTTTTCGCTTTCCTTCTTTTTCTTGCTTTTATGTGTGTGTTTTCTTTTGAAACAGGCTAATATGGAAATACGTTTTGCATGACTTCACAGGTGTAATCAATATAATTTTGTTTGCCTTTTCAAGGGGTGAGGAAGGGACAGGAGAGGAGGAGAGAATTTGGAACTTAATTTTTTTAAATAAATGTTAAAATTTTTTACACATAACATTTAATAAAATAAATGAAACATTAATAAAGAAATATTTTATATTAATCTTACTCATTGGCTACTTCTCTTCTTATGCAAAAGCTTTTCTATTTCACGGAATCAAAATTTGGGGTTTTTTGGTTTATTCCCAGTATTCTTTGTTTGGTTATGAACTCTCTTCCTAGATACCATTATGAAAGGCAACTGATATGATTTTCTTCTTTTGTTTTTTTTAAATAGTGTGACCTTTCACACTGAGGTTTTAAATCTATAAGTTTTTGGTCTAAATCTAATTTCTGACCAACTGTTTTCCAGTTTTCCCAGCAGTTATTGGGGAATTATTCTGCAATATGATTAGGTAAGTTAAGACAAAGATTTCAATAACCTGAATAATTTTATCCACTCATCTAAGCAAATCTAATTAACCAGATAATTGCCAAAAATTATCCTCCATTTCACATTTTATAGACCTAGACATTGTTCTCTGAGAAGGGGTGTGCCAGAGAAGGGGAAGGTGGCATCCTAAATTACATATGATTTTCCAAAGGCAGTTTTTTTTGCAGCTTAGAACTGCACTAAAACTTTGGGGATACCTTATGTATCTGCAGACTCCTCCCATTCTTGAATCTTTCTGTGGTGATGTTGGTAACTACAGGTATACCTCGGATATTTTGTGGGTTTGGTTCCAGACCACTACAATAAAGTGAATATCGCAATACAGTCACGTGAAGTTTTTGGTTTCCCAATACATATAAAAGTTACATTTATATTATATTGAACTATATTAAGTGTTTAGTAGTATTGTATCTAAAAAAATGCACATGCCTCAATTTAAAAAGCTTTGTTGGTAAAAATGCTAACCATCACCTGAAACTTCATTGAGTTGTAATCTGTTTGCTGGTGGAGGATCTTGCCCCAATGTTGATGGTTGCTGACTGATCAGGGTGGTAACTGCTGAAGGTTGAGGTGGCTGTGGCACTTTCTTCAAGTAAGACAACAATGAAAGAAGTTTGCTACATCGATTGGCTCTTCCTTTCACAAAAAACTTCTCTGTAGCGTGCAATGCCCTTCTATAGCATTTTACCCATTGTAGAACTTCTTTTAAAATTGGAGTCAATCCTTTCAAACCCTGCCACTGATTTATCAATTAGGTAATATCCTTCAGTGTTGCTGTGTCTCAGGGAATAGGGAGGTCGGAGGAGAGGGAGAGAGATGGGGAACAGTCACAACAGACACACAACACTTATCGATTAAGTTTTCCGTTTGACACGGGTGTGGTTTGTGATACTCCAAAACAATTCCAAAAGTAAGAAAGATCACTGATCACAGATCACCATAATAGATATGAAAACAATGAAAAAGTCTGAAATATTGCGAGAATTACCAAAATGTGACAGAGAGACACGATGTGAGCACATTCTGTTGGAAAAATGGAACTGATGGACTTGCTCATTGTAGGGTTGCTAAAAACCTTCAATTTGTTTTTTAAAAAAAGTAACATCTGCAAAGTTCAATAAAATGAGGCATATCTGTACAACAAGTTCCCTACTCTGGGCTGTTTCTAGAATGAGAATTTTGGACTAGGTGAACTCCAAGGTCCATTCCAGCTCTAAACCTATAATGCCATGATCCTGTGGCCACAGAGTTGGCCATGAACCGATTCTGTAGAACATTAGTAAGAAGTAGATATAATAAATATGGAAAAACATGGAAAGAATCCTGTGTGGCAAGTCAGGAGAGTTGGTTTCTACTTCTGGCGCTGCCACTAACTATTGTGTTACCTTGAGCATGTTCCTCCCAAGTCTGCTTTCCCATCTGTAAAGGTAGAGGATTGGTTTTAATCGATCTCTCAGATCCCTTTCAAAAATAATTTCTCTTTAAATTTAAAGTGTATTTCAAAGAGTACACTTTTACATATGTGTCTGATGTTGCAGGAATATCACTTCAAACAAAATACCAAAGCTGTTCTGTTAATGTTTGAGGAGGAGTTAGTAAAATAATCCAATTTACCAACTATACCTACCAGCTCACTTCTTCCTGCAATATGTGTTGTGTGGAGGACAGCATAATCTCTAAGACTGATACAAAGCACCAGCCTAAGAAGAGTTTCCCTCTTATATGAGGAGGTAATTTAATATTTGGCATTCCAAAGATCTCCCTGCTGTGTTGCTCAGTACGTGCAAAGTTCAGTACAGAGAGGGTAATTGAGATGTCAGCCAAGCAAGTAATTAAGCTAAGTACTGTAGGTATTGTCAATAAACCTGAAAGGAAAATTTGCCACATTTAAGCTCTAATTCCAGATCTACCCAGGGATAATAGGGAATTACAGGACATGAGCAGGTTTTATTCATGGGACAGTGGTCCATCTGGGGGTAAGAAAAATAAAGCAGTTGCAGGTCAATTTAAAGGTTAAAAGGAGGTCACCCAGGCAGGGCTCAGATGGGTTCTGGCCAGACAAGAAACCTCCTTGCCACGAGCATAGGGCTTTAACCTTTGACTCCAATATTAGCTGAGGAAATAAATTATAAGGTAGATAATTGGGAATTAGCAGACATTCCATTTTTAGTAATTCATGTGTTTTTTTTTAAGAAAGATTGCAAATTCAGTGGCAGTTACTTTAAAAAGATCGTAACTTGTAATTCTCAGTTTTTCAGACTGTAACTTTTGCATTTACTGCTAATTTCTGCACTGCTCTAAATGCAGTATATACATTTAGTTTAGAATTTATCATCACTGTTTGTGTAGATTCCTCCAGCAGTCCAATCTATCCTCATGAAGCTAATGCTCAGCATTAGGAAAATGGGCTCCTTCTGGATCCTGCCGAGGGTCTGACTTCAGAAATCCGATGACACATCTCATTCTATAGTGTGGCCACCCTCCAGTACAGCCCCCACCCTCTAATCACCCCATCCCTCATCAGTGCCTAGAGTTTGTTATTTTGTGCACCGGTGCCCAGTGTATGGGTCTGGTTTTTGCAGGTTGCTGGTGTCCATTGTCTGAGGATGTAAAAATCAATGACCTACATAAGATTTTGATTTTGCACAGAGAAGGGGGGGGGGTGGTGGTGGTAGAGAGAAACCAAAAGCCTACAATGGAAAATAATGAAAGAGTCAAGTTAGAAAATATTAGCACGTTGCACTCAAAAATATATTTTCAAAAGGATACTCATTTTTTAACGGGAACATATTTAATTTCATGGTCATTTGGTTAAAGCAGTTAATTTTATTAATGTGTTATTGAGCTGAGGGCACTGGTCACTCTGTTGCTAGCTTGGAAAGTGAAGATTCTAAATGCAAACTGTGTGTGTGGTTGGGGCTGGGGATGAGAAGGTGGGGCGGAGACCTGCTATTTTGCCATCACCACATATATTTGATCCTTGTTTTTATTTTGTTCAAAGAAAAAAAATGCCTGAGATTGCTGATTTCTGCAGAAAAATCTGCAAATGAACTCTTCCATTAGCACAAACATACCAAAGTCTTTAGAACCTCTCTCTTCAAAAGCATAATTAGGTATTTATTTCAGACATACTAACATCTTTGCAGTAGCTAATAAGATGCAGCCCATTTGAATATTAATATAATAAATGATTAAATTAAACAGCAAGATTCAGACTCAGAAATAGCCTTTGTAGGTCCCAGGGGGTCACTAAAACTGTATTCTATTTCTTCCTACAGTTAACATAGTAGAAGGGACAGGGATGCATAGAGCAGTGTTTGCCTTCTGAAACGTGGAGTTTTATATTGTACTATTCGGTTTTATTAGTCCACAGTTTGAAGCTGGGGCCTGGGCTGAAGTCGCCATGCTGGGACCCAATAGCCCCTCTTCCTGTTTCATGGCTTTCTGGCATCCGTGTGACGCATCAGTGCCTTGGCAAAGGCACCTCTCTGACAGACTCCATATAAATAGGTTAACAACAAGGCGGACATAAGATAAACTCATAATACAGCTCCTTCTTTTTCTAAAAATTCATTTCACAGGGCAAAATGCCTTGGTTTTCGTTTTGTTGGGTCCATGTTTCTGTGTGTTTTTAGCAAATTGCATCCTGAAGTAGGTGTGTTATCGAATCTGTGCCCCAAACTGAGGTCAGAACTAGCTGAACAAAAAACTGGGATCAAGGGTCTACTTTATTCCCTGACTTAAAGGACTCCCCCTTCCCCCAAGACGGCAGCAGAGAAAAGAACAGGCAAAGTCGGCAATTATAATTGGCCATTATTCCAATAAAGGTGTTTCCCTTTTTAAATTAGTCCATGAAAACTGCACACTCTCCAAATCCCATGAACCTGAGAGGTGTTAATAAACATCTGGTCATGGTTTTTGCTTAATTAGCATTCCTTAGTTTGGACTGAAGTCTGTTTATGTAAAACAAAATACACACACACACACACACACACACACACACACACGGAGCAAAATTTTTTTGTTTTGTGAGGTCGAAGTCTTTTCGTAAACATTTCCCAAAACAGCTTTTCCTAAATGTTTGGTAGGAAGTAGGAGCTTTTTTGAGCACACCAGTTCATCAACATGACTGAAGAAAATAAAAGATATTGGTATTTTCTTGTTTGTTTTTGTGGTTCATTTTGTCCTAGAACTCAAACCTAATAACCTGCAATAGTTAACTAAGCTCTTTGAAAAATCTGAACTTTGGGGTAGGGGGAGAAAGATCAGGGTAAATAAGGGAGGAAAGATATTAGAACTTCCATGCTAAATGAGGGGAGGAGGGAATAACTAACAAAAACCAACCAACTCCACGAATGTCCGTAGACCACACTAACATTATTATCATTTTCAGCTTAAATTTTGAAGTCCTATCTCTCCAAGAAACAACATTGGCAGGAAGGTAATGGATAAACAGGCAACTGAGGTTGCAAGGCTCCACTGTCTAAATTAGATAAAGGAAAAGTAGGAAGAAAACTCAAAGATAAGTGGTACAAAGTAAATCAAAACAAATCATCTTACCAAACTTTATTCACATCTGATACCATTTTTAGAAATTAAGGTCAGTTTTGTGGAACTAATAGGGAGTTATACCTATATATCTTGGACACCATGACAATGCTGGAGTGGAAGATTTATACACTATGGTTGCCGATGCTGAAGAAAGATACGAGAGATCAAATGGAAGTGCATGATAACAAATGAAAAATGGTCCCCACAGCCCATAAATTAATTGAGAAAAGAAGGTTGTCATTATTTGAACATGCTTTAAAATAAGGTATGGGGTCCAGATGGTGGAGAATAGATAGGCCAACAAAGTTTGAGTAATTGATGACTTAAAAATAAAATGAGATCTTAAAGAAATGAATCACATTGGGAGAGTTAGAAAAGGAATATTATATGAAAGAGGAAAAAAAAGAGGTTGGGATTGGGGGGAGATGAACCCAAATGCCTGGAAACTTTAAAGCAAAATCAGAAGTATAGGAAAAGAGCCACATTTTCAATAAGAGATATAAATAAATGTTAGCAATAAAAATTTTTCAGCTCCATTAAGACTGTGCTGCCATTGTTTTTTGTATTAACCTCTTCAGTCTTGTTCTGGAGTTTTTTAAGTCCTAAGATTTTAAAAGCATGTATCAAAATAGGAATGGACAGAGGTGGGCCACCAACACTGCAAATAATAGTTTTCCCCTGCTGCCTCTTGAGTGAATCCCCCACTGGCTCACTTAAGAACAACTCAGGTCTGGTGACATGTGTTAGGTGAGGGTCAGCTTGGAATCTCCTATGATGGGACTGGGGTGTGGCAAGTGGCCCAGATTTTGCCAAAGGTAACAACCCAGGCACTCTCCTCTGCTGGGGAGGGGTAGCATCTTTACAATAAAGAAATGACCTTATCTACCAAATCCAACCCATTGCCCTTTCCTTCCTGCTGCCAATGGGACAATGGAGACCTCTTCTAAAAACTAGACTCTCTACTGCAAAAATGCTCAGTGAATATATATGTTTGTGTGTATATGTGTGCACACACATATATACAGACATACATTATATACACACGCATATTATGTTGTTTTTGTGTGTATTATCTGGTACCACTCACTGCCTTCTGGAACTTACCCATATACTCAAAATGAAAGAAATGGAAACGGCAATGAAGAATATTCCATATTTATGACTCCTCAGTACATTAGAGCATTTAGTGACTTTGGAAGGCACCCATCCAAACACAGAGCCATGCAAATGCACCGTAGAAAAGCCAAAAAAAAAGGATGGCTCAGGGCTGATAGAAGCTTCGGATGTGTGCTAAATCATACTACTCAACTGTTCCTCATTAGGACACTGCTCCTTCCCTTTTTTCCTGCCTTTCTTTTCTATCCATGTATTTTTCCCCCATCAAAGCCACACATTTTGCTGATTCTCTGTAGGAGAGTATTATGAATATTCCTACTGAAAATAGAACACTGGGAGAGTGTGTTAGGCACAAAGGGAGCCTCAAATGTATTCATTCCCTTATTTACATTGTTATGAGAGATACTGCATTATCAAACAATGCTCTCCTCCACGATGTATCCTTATCCCTCACATTAAACTCCTTGGCAACTGATTATTGATGACAAAAAAAAATAGCAGACAGCGGTAGAATTCCATTGCTGTTAGAAGTGCAGGAACCATAGGTAGACTACCTTTCTTTAAGAAAGAGACGACTGTCATTCTAAAGAGAAAACATCAGAGATGAAGGGCTGGTGTGTGTGTGTGTGTGTGTGTGTGTGTGTGTGTGCGTGTGTGTGTGTGCGCACGCATGAGGAGGAATGTATTATTGAGATACAAAAAAGAAAGGCAAACTTAAGGAGCCTCTCATCACAGCTTACTATGATGTTATTAAGGTACATTAATCTCTGAGGAGAAAGACACAGGAAAACCCAAATATGACCCTGAGCTCTGAAACCAAGCCAAAGGACTTGAAAATAATCCGAAGACAGAAATACACACTAGCAACAAACCTTTCAAGGAAAGGATCCTTGCCAGCAGGATTGATTTGAATACCGAGTATGAAGATTTATTTTTCCTTATCCTCATAAAAGGAGAGATCTCTCCCCCTCCACCCCACCTCCATCTAGACAATGGGAGAGATGGGATAAAAACCTCTTTGCCCATAAGGCAATGGCCCTGTCTTTGCAGAGACAGAAAATGAATCAGGGGTAGCAGAGAGATGAACTTCCATAGTTTGTAAGGACTGGTTCAAAACAGAGAAGCCCCGTCTTTCACATGTGCAAAAGAAAGAAGGAACAATTTCATGAAATGCTAAGGCATTGCAAAGAGAATGTTAAATAGTTTCATATACACACACACACAAAATAGACTTATTCAAATGCATGTCTTGCTTATCTTTAACTAAAATGAAATTTCTTAAATCCAGCTGTACTTGTATGGGGCTCGGTTTTGGGGAGGAGGTGGAAGGGGGGGCAGCCAAGCACAAAACATTTTCCCTGAAATGAACATTGTGTCATTTTAAAACAGAGGCGCAAACTATTGATTTTTAAAAATACAAATTTAGCAGATTTCGCATGATCCATTACATTTCTCAGGACGGTTAAGATGCAGCTTGCATGATTTATTCAGAATAAGGTCCATTTTTAGCTATATTTAAGTCTCCTATTTGTTATTTAACATGTGTTTAATGTTTTCTGTCCCTGCTGTGCACAGCTGCAAGCTGCTATTTTTTGGCAATTTTTGTGACTGTGAAGTGATTTGTGTCTTTGAATCTCACCTTTCTATTCTATGGCCTGCTGTTTTGATTTTTTTCTAAACTTCAAGAAATAAGTTACACCGTGTGATGACCTCGGCTTCACTTGACTGTGGCAAACACAACGTCTTAAAGGGCTACAACAAATCACAATAATCTTCGCACCAGAGAGTTTAAGAAGACATACACAGAAGTCAGTGCAAATGGACCTCTGAGAAGGACTGTGAATGAGAGACAAAGCCCTACGGTTAGAACACTACCAGCTCCCCATCCCCTGTTGAGGAAGTCAGTGCTTCAGAAGCATTCCTGGCCTACTTCAGGGAGCTTCCTCTGCTTTGGAGTGGACAGCTTTCCAGAAAGAGACTCAAATCCCAGGTGGCCCTACTTGGAGACAAACCAGGTGTCTACCAAGTTCTTAGAGTCATGGAGGACAGAAAATTGCTGTGTGTGCTGAGCCTGAGGGTAAGATGGCTTTAGGGATATTTCATCACTGTGGGATATAGAATTATCAATAGAATACTGCCATATCCTTTTGTGGAGGCCAATATGATTAGTTGACCTTACTGAGAAGGTAAAAAGTAATCCCTAACCTTCTCCCTTCCCCCACCCCACCCTGCACTCCCTTCCCCACACACCATTGAATGAACAGAACTGGTTTGGAGAATGTGGATGGGATCATTAGGGAGACTGCCTTTCCCTTCCTTCCATTGCTTCTGTGAGAAACACAGGGGTTTTCCAACTATCTAGAAGACATACAGGGGGAATAACATTTTTTACAGGGAAAGGTAGTTGTGTCAAACTAGTTTTAATATATCATCTCTAAGTAGAAAATTATGTAATTTTGTTTAATTAGATTTGGGCAAACACAGAAATTGCACCAAAAAGCCAGTGATTTATTGATGTATTTCTTTTTAAAAGTCTAAAGGATCCTGGCTATTATGGCTTGGTATGTGCTACCTTTCCCTTTCTAGGCCCTGCAATTGAGAGTCATGTTGAAATGGTTTAATCCCAGGCCTCATACTTATCTAGAACACACTCCCTGACTCTGCCGTGAAAATTGAATCTTTTCCTCACAATCTTAGTGACATGAAAAATATATAATAGAGTAAATGATTAATGCAGTTATAAACTATACCTGAGATAAGATTTAAGTATTCATATTTCTATCATGTTAATACAACACGATAAACCCATGAAGCAAACTTGACCGGGCATTTGTTATTCTGTCCAATGTTCAATTATTCTTTGTCCAAATACAATTTAGGGGCTTGCTGCAATCCAGCCGCTTGGTGCAAAACATTATGTGCTACAGAGAGATAATAAGCAGCAATGGTCAGCAGCATAGAGCTGTAGCCATAAAGGGCCCCACCAAATGCAAGTGGATTCACAGGCTAATCATATGCAGGTTTCTATTACCGAGGTCCTGAAAAGGCCACTTGTACCCCAACGCATCACTCACTCTCCTCTCCTCCCTTCTTCCTTTTCCTAAGAAAGCCTGTCATTAAAGGAAAACTTATTTGCTGTAATCAAAAGGAAACTTAACAATAAAGGGAACTGCTTAAAAACCCTCTTTCCTCTAATACTGAATATCTTTTTTTATCTCTGCCGCTAAAGAAGCCATTTCTACCGTTGGCTCTAAACGGCCCCCATTCCCTTCATTGTTCAAACTGCTCACAAGCACCAACCATCCCATTTACACCACCCACCTCATTATTTTTATACTTCTGATGATGTCAATTTTGATTTCCAAATGCCAGCCATTTATAGCTCATTTAAAAAAAATATTAAGTGAATCACAAATCTCCACTGTTTTCTGGGCATTTGGGGCCATTCTCACACAGCCTGGGATGTTACTTGATCTTGCTTAGCCTATTAATGAAGTAAGTACCTCTCCCCTTCTGGAGCTTGCTGCCATCATCATCGGCTACTGATTCTTCAGAAGTACTGGTTCAAGATGGCCAGTTATGGAGTTAGGATGTCTGTGATGGTCCTAGTAGTTCTTGGTTCGGATGCTGACTTGTGTGATAATGGCCCATTTTCAGATCCTCCTGCTTTGTTATCTTGACCACTCAGAAGCAAATGGAGATTCATTAGCAAAGTGAAAATTACTGGATTTGAATCCCTATACATACTGTGTGACCTCAGACAAGTCTATTCCCCACTTTGGGCCACAATTTCCTGATCTGACAAATAAGGGAGTTGTACTAGATGGGGAGGAGGCTTAAAATAGGGTTCAGAGACCACCCCCCTCTAAATGGTCCATGGATAGCTTTCAGGGTGTCTGTGAACTTGAATGGGGAAAAAGACATTTAATTTCACTAGCCTTTAACTGAAATTTAGTATTTCCATTAATTGTGAATGTAATCCAAAACAATATTATTCTGAGAAGGGGCCACAGGCTTCCCCAGACTAAAGGGTGGTATGATAAAAAAGAAAATTTTAATAATCTCCGTAGTAGACAGTCTCTAAGACATTTCTTACTTCTAAAATCCTGAACTCCTGCTTCCCCATGCTCTCCAAGTGCCATGACTGAAACATAAACTATAAATTTCCTCATGTACCTTACACAGTGTGGTAAAGAGGGTAGAGAGAGACGCTAGGTGGCACAGTGGATAGAACGCTGGGTTTGGAATTAGAAATACTCATCTTCATGAGTTCAAAACCAGCCTCAGATACTTACTAGCTATGTGACCCTGGAAAATCACTAAACCCTATGTGCTTCCGATTTTAATCTGTAAAATAAGCTTGAGGAGGAAATGACAAACTAGTATCTTTGCCAAGCAAATCCCAAAAAGGGAGACACAATTGAAGAATAACAAACAGGGTAGAGAGTGAAGGAGGGAAGGAGAATCTCAACACAAATTGACTCCAGAAGATGAATATAGAATTTGGAAATGCATATTTATTTTATCCTACATTAGCCCTTTACTCAAGGCTAGCATTATGTAGCTACTCAGAATCAGTGTGATTTCAGAAGACTTGAGGTCTCTCTTTACCTCCAAATCTCTCTCACCTTCTTGCTGATGTCCAAAAGGTATTTAATAAGAGATCTCCAGAGTGGACTGGAAAATGTTTAACAATCAACTCTCTTTACAAAAGAATGTACTTACAAGGTAAGTTTAATTTGCATTATTAACATTCTGTCCATCACTTTCTTCAATGTAGACAATCAATGGAATCAAGTCCTGATTTGTTAGTGGTTGCTGATTTCCAAGGTGTAAATCCTCACACTGAAAATTTAATAATTGGCTCTCTCTGTTGGGTTTGAGCTGGCTCCAGCACACCCTTGGCTCTAATCTTATGTTAGAACAGAATCCTCAGTGTAAATCA
Source organism: Notamacropus eugenii (assembly GCF_028372415.1). Classification (NCBI taxonomy): domain Eukaryota; kingdom Metazoa; phylum Chordata; class Mammalia; order Diprotodontia; family Macropodidae; genus Notamacropus; species Notamacropus eugenii. The sequence continues at coordinate 457,196,098 of NC_092872.1, read as the reverse complement.
TGGGTGAAGGTGCAATCGCTTGTCAGTTGTAGACAATGTTTCTTTTTCTGGAGAGCAACGTTAGGTAGCAGAGAACACCAGAACGTTGGACATCCAAAATGGAGAAAAATGGAATTTAAGGCCACTGAAAACAAATTTCACCACCCTCACAGCCTGACCTATGACCTTGACCTCTGCCTCAGTATGTTTTGGCATGTAGTTAATGTGAATAAAGTTTCATTACCCTTAGATATCTCAGCAGTTAAAATGTTATCTGTTTCTATCCTATCTTATATATTAGAATATTCTCACCACTCTTTGATAAGTCTGAGAAAATGTATCTGGAGAAATATCCAGTTGTCAAGCAAATCCAATATCCTAAATTGTTTTGTTTTTTTTTTTTTTTTTTTACCTAGTCCATAAGGCAACATCAGACAGATTGGTGCTTCTTAATGGTGGCCCATGAATTTATTTTGAAAAAAGAAATATTTTGTGTGCATACCCTTTAACCCAACAATATCGCTTCTAGGGCTGTATCCCAAAGAGATCATAAAAATGGGAAATGGACCCACATGGACAAAAATATTGATAGCAGCTCTTTTGGTGGTGGCCAAGAACTGGAAATCAAGGAGATGCCCATCAGTTGGGGAATGGCTGAACAAGCTGTGATATATGAATGATGAAATGATGACTAGGCAGTTTTCAGAAAAACCTAGAAAGACTTATATGAAATGATGCTGAGTGAAGAGAGCAGAGCCAGGAGAACATTATACACTGTAATAGCCACAATGGGCAAGCACTGCTTTCAATAGACTTAGCCCTTCACAGCAATGTAACGACCTAAAACATTTCCAAAGACTCGTGATACAAAATCCACCTACATCCAGAGAAAGAACTATGGCATCGGAACGCAGAATGAAGCAGACTGTTTTCTCCTTTGTTGTTTTGTTTTGTTTTTCTCCTAGTTTTTCCCATTCATTTTTATTCTTCTATACAATATGATTAATGTGAAAATGCGTTTAATAGGAATGTATGCGTAGAACCCATATAAGATTGCACACCATCTTGGGGAGGGCGGGGGGGAGGGGAGGAGAAAATTTGGAATTTATGGAAGTGATTGTTGAAAACTGAAAACAATTAAATTAGTCCATTTGGAAAAAAAATTGATAATTATATTTTGATATAATTGCTTTCCTTTGTAATCCTGTGTATTTTATCTTATGTAATTAACAACACTGTTCTGATAAAGCATCCATAGGCTTCACTAAACTTCCAAAGGGGTCCATGATACAAAATAAAATGAAGTAATTGAATAAAATAGTTTAAGAACTCCTGTTCTGTGTTCTAGATCAAAAACTCTTCCTCTAAATTACCATATAGATAGAAAGCCCAGTGTAGCTTTCTGAGGTCATTTTATCTCTCTTCCAGATTAGGATCACATGTCCCCTATCTTGATAGTTCCTTCATTTTTTTCAATTTCACTTAATGCAGTAAGCATTTATTAAGTTCTAACTATATGGAAAATACTGTGCTAGGTGATGGGGAGACAAAGACAAAACAAAACAAAGTCCCTGCCTTCAAGGAGTTTGCGTTAGACTAGTGACACTAGGAAAATAAATACCCAGTGATTTTTTTTCTCTATTCTAACAACTGGGGGAACCCAAAGAGGCTTGTTGAAATATGTATCATTAGAAATGAAGCATGAAGGGACCTGGGGTACAAAGAGGCAAAGGTAAGGTGAGAAAATATTCAAGGCACTGAGGACAGCAAAGGCATGGAGGTGGGAAATGGAAGTGTTATATACAGGAATCAGCAAACAGGCTACTTGGCTGGACAATAGACCATATGGTGGGGAGTAATGTGCAATCATCCTGGAGAACAGGCTAGAACCAAATTAAGAAGGACTTTGAATGTCAAACAGGGGAGTCTGTATTTTACCATAAAAGCAATAAGGAGATACTAAAGCTTTCTGAGCAGAAAAAAATGACATGATCAAGCCTGTGCTCTAGCAATATGAATTTGATTGCCATGTGGTAGAAGGACTGGAGAGAAGAGAGGTTAGAGAGAGGGATGCCAATGAAGAAGCCTGCTACAACTGTCCAGTAAGAGGGAATGAGGGCCCAAATTTGCCTAAGTGGGTAAAGAGAGAGAAAAAGATTGATACAAAAGACATTGAAAAACTTGAATTTGATTAGTTGCAAGTCGAAGTTGGCAACTAGTAAGCTATGGGGCAGGGGAAGGAAAGTGAGAGTGAAGAGTCATGGATGATTCTTAGGTTATACATCTGCATCACTAGAAGATTGGTGGTGTCCTCCAAAGAAATAGGGAAGTTAGGAGGAAGTACAGGTTTGTGGGAAAGTTCTGCTTTTGACATCTTGAATCTGAGATGCTTATGGAATATCCAGGTGGGGATGCCAAGCTGGAAATTGTAGATGTGGTACTGAACTGAGAGAAACGAGGGGTGCAAAGGTGGATTTGGGAGTCATCTGCATAGAGATAATAGTTGAATCTGTGACTGTGTAGGAAGAAAGAGAAAGAGAAAGAGAGAGGGGCGGGGGAGAGTTTTTGTAGGGAGAGAAAAGCAGAGGGTCTATGATAGTATCTTGGAATATACTCATGCATAGGGGACAGAGTGTGGATAATCTACCTACAAAAGAAACAAGGAAAGATTGACACGAAGTGAGAAGAGAACATTGAGAGAGTACTATCACAAAAATCAAGGGGAGAAAGAGTAGCCTGAAGGAAGATGTGGTGTGCATTTTCAAATATTGTAAAGAAGTCAAGAAGGATGCAGATTTAAAAAAAGTCGTTGGATTTAATAAAAACAGAGATCATTGATGACTTTGGAGAGAACAGATTCAGTCAAGCATTAGAGATGGAAGTCAGAATGCAAAGGGTTAAGAAGTGAATGGGAGGTAAGAAAGTAGAGACAATGAGTACAGAGAGGTCTCCACCTCCAACACACACACACACACACACACCAGGAGTTTGGCTATAAAAAACGAGGAGAGGTATAAGGTAGTAGCTTGAGAGGATGGTAAAGCCAAGTGAGGATTATTACCTTTTCTTTTTTTTTTTGGTAAAGGATAAAGAAGAACAGGGAGTGCTTATGAGCACCAAGGATAAAGAGAGGTTGAAAATTAGGGAGAAAGAGGACATAAGAGAAGGGGCAAGCCCCCTAAAAAGAGGAGAAGAAGTTAGATCCAAGGCACAAGCAAAGTGTTTGGCAACATCAAGGAGAAAGGCTGAGAGTAGAGTGAAACATAAGATGGGAATGATAGTGAGATGATTTAAAGTATGTAAATGGAGAGAAGAGAGAGCTCATGATGGATGGCCTCAATTTTTTCAGTAAAGTGGAAGGAAAGGTGCTCTGCTAAGGAGAAGGCTTGAGAAAAAAGAGATCTGAAACACCTACTACAGGGAATACAGAAGAAAGGTGATAAGGAAAAAGTAAAAGCCTTGGTATACAGAGGTAAGAGCCCAGCATCTCCTGGGTACTAAAGAGACATGCATCCATCAGAAAATCACAATGAATTAAACTGATAGAAGAGTGTGGGAATAAATGTATATTTCAGAAACCCAGTAGCCCAAAGCAATTTGCTTCCAATTCTCATTAAAAAAAAGCATAAAGATTATTTTATGTCCAGTAGAAATGGTTCCTGTTATGTATGTGAATATTATGTATATGTATATATACATATATATAACATGTATGTATAAAAATTTGTTGTTCAGTCATGTCTGACTCTTCATGACTCCATCTGGGGTTTTCCTGATACTGAAATCATTTGCCATTTCCTTCTCCAGTTCATTTTCTAGATGAGGAAACTGAGGCGAACAAAGTTAAATGACTTTTCCAGAGTCACATAGCTATAAGTGTCTGAGGCCAGATTTGAACTCAAGAAGACGAGCCTTGCTGACTCCAGGCCCAGTACTCTATCCACTGCACCACTGAGCTACCTTTCATATATAAAACTGCATAAAAGTGAAAGGATGATTGATATTTTATCCTGTTTGTATCTGGGGAAATCCTATGGATGTAAGACAAACAGCCAGTAATGAAGGAGAGACCCTTCCTGGTAATGGGGGCAGACTATCTCTTAAGCTACAGGTATTGCCTGTATTTTGTTACCCATGATGACAGCTGCCAGTGTATGACTAAGTGTGAAATGTCATGTTCTCTGGCACCAATGCTGGAAGAACCTGTAATTTACTGGCATTGTCATGTCACTCTCAGAAGTCCTGCCTGGGAGGCAGGCTGTGACCTCCTCCTGATCCTTGCAAAGCCATCACGGGCTATCTTGGAGGCCTTTCCAGTGAATATTCCTTTGTGGGAAGACAGGAAAATCTTTCCTCCTCTCACCCTTTTCTCCTAAGTCACTGATTGCCCATTGCAAGGTGGAAAACAGGGGCTCAGATCTCTGTGTTTTCTGCGTCTGTCACTGTGAGAGAAATCCCACTGGGGAGGTATGAAATATAAAGGAGGAGATGCCTTCTCAGCACTATCCTATTTTAAAATGGCGTGAGATGGGAGAATCTCACCCGATTGATAAACATTTATTAGAAAGTTATATAATTATATTATATTAGGTTAGGTTTGAGGGATGCAAATAGAGAGAACGAGACAAAGTCTGTTCTCAGTGGGCTCATACTCTAATAGGAGAGAAAAATACATGGAAGTACATGCCAAATAAAAATAAATAAAAGAAATCTGAATAAATAAATGTACACAGATAGACAGATAGATACAAATGAATAAATAAATAAAAACAAATATAGTACATACAAGGTAGTTAGGGAGGCAGACAACAAACAGGTTGGGGTAGGGAAATTCATACGGAAGGTTTGGAAGGGAATGAGTATTTATTAAGGGCTTTTTATGTACCCGGTACTTTGCTAAGCACTTTATAAATAGTATCTCATTTGATCCCCTCACAACAGCCCTGGGAGATAAGAATTACTCTTGTCCCTATTTTACAGCTGAGGAAATTAAAGCAGAAAGAGGCGAAGAGACTTGTGTAGGGTCACATAGCTAGGAAGCATCTGAGGCTAGATTTGAACTTGGGTCTTCAGGATTCCTGGTCCATAGCTTTGGTCACTGTCTCACCTAGCTTCCTGGAAGGTAAGGCTTGAGCTTTGTCCTAAAAGAAGGGAAGGATTCTGTGAGATGCCAGGTGATGAGGAATGTATTGCAGACGTGAGAGTCAGTCAGTGCAAAGGCAGAGAGATGGGATATGGAGTGTTGTGTGTGAGGATATCAGCTGAAAGTGGGAAGGAGGGTGAGAGGCAGAGGCGGCTGGCTGAAATGAGCCCAGAAACGCTGCCTCCAAACACTTAGGGCTATAGCATATATGAAAAGAGTTTCTGCCAAGTCTTTTTTCTCCAAACCAATTCAGTCATCCAGAGCAAACCTAAGGCAGTATGTAGATCATTTTTTTTTTAAATTGCTGCAAATGAAATGCATAATTAAATGCCGCAAATTAAAAACTGACAATGTGATAAGCTCACCAAGTCTGATCAGAACAAAACAACTCATTCTCCAAAACGTAGAGAAAATAATCTTTCTTTTCCAATAGAAATTAAAGATCTTTCCGTCTCTGGGTCACGAGTTCAAATCTAACTCAGAGATAATGCCTGCAAGAAACAAATTAGGTCTTTTGGTTTTGGGGTGGATTTTGTATCTTTTCATGGCCTTTCAAACCCTTCCACTGTGAAGTTTTCAGGAGTTTCCTTATCTGTTTTTCTCACACAGATTGTTCAAGCTTTTATCATGAAGTAACTGAAAAGGAATCTCTTCCACTCCTCAAGTTTTCTCCGTTTTTTCAATTATTTCTTCCCTTTCTCTTCATCACATTCTACTAGAGTATATTCCTTGAGGGCAGGGACTGTGTCACATTAAAACGTCATTCCTTCTCAATCACATACCTATCCTGGTCCTCTGCACATAGTAGGTATTAAAGAAATGTTTGTTAAATGAATGAGTTTGTTGAATGAATTCTAGCTTGCTTCAGATTTATTGGTGTACATGTTATAGCTCTCTTGGGAAACCACAATTTCCTTAAATGTTAAACGTCATTTTTTAAACTTTTCTCTCTCCAGCTCCAAGTTCACATAGTAGGCACTTAGCTTCTTAATTAAATTTAATTCATTGCTAGTTTCATCAAATAGCTGGCTAATTCAGTGAATAAAAATCCATGAAATACATTGTTTAGCTGATGATCACTTTAAAATTGAAATGACAAGTGAATTTGATCTGCGGTCAAACCCTTCTCTTCTGTAGAAATGACTGTAAGGGGGTTTTACAGTAAGGAAATTACAGACAATTAGCTAGACTCAGAAAAAAAGAATCCCGAAAAAGGAAACCCATGCTGGAGGTACAACTCTGCTGCTAATTTGCAATGTTGGCCATTTCCTTTCTCCTCTTTAGGTTTCATCCTCAGTAAAATAAGAATTTAAAATCTGATTATCTTGCAATTCCCTTCAGGTTCAGTGGCATAGTGAATTAACTACTGGACTTAGAGTCAAGAAAACCCTAGTTCAATCTTGCCTCAGAAACTTGCCAGCTGTGTGACCCTGGGTAAGTCATTAGCCTCTCACAGCCTCAGTTTCCTCATCTATAAAAATGGGCACATCCCTCATATATAGGGAAAGGTCCTTGATAACCCTGGAGAGCAATTTAAATGCTAGCCATTGTTATGATTCTACGATATGGACAGCTCAGATCAGGAAAAGAGAAAATGTCCACCTGAAATATGGAAGTCATTAAAGCTAACATATCTGGGGCTTCAGTTATCTGGACAGTTGCCTTTATCCTCCACTTCCCCTGCCCATACTGCACTAACCAGTCAGCAGGAATCTGCCATGCTCTAGATAAACATTAAGAGTTCAGCCTGTAGGGCTGTCAATCACATACCTTTCCCAAATGCTCGAATTCATTAGGAAGGTACAAAAGCCATTAAGAAAATGTTGTCAGAAAGAATCAATCAATTTAAAGATTTAAAAGTAAAATGCCGTGTCAGTACCCATGGCAAGGTTTCCTTAACATTAGGTATTGCCTCACAGTCAGAAACATTCACTCTGTAATAGTGGGTTTCCCTCTGCAGGATCTCATGGTAGGAGAAGAGGGAAGAAGCAGGAGCGCTGGACCCAAGAAAAGCTGTCTCAGTCGTGACTGACGTTGTAGGCCCAGTTTGGGTCTGACCCATTTGATCTGGCCTTGCTTCCATCTTTCATCCAATATGAGTTGTCCTGCAGCAAAGGAAGCAGCTGGACTTGCTTTCTGGGGGATTCGGGGTGGGGGGGGTGACAGTGACTTTTCAGAGATCTAAAACAAAAAATACTTCTCTCCAGAGAAATCTTTTATCTGATAAATGGTAAAAGGTAGAGAGCGCAGGGTACCATCTTACTGTTCCCAACAAGGCAAAGTTGGAAACCTTTCTTCCAGTAGCCATGGGCTAAGTTCACAGAACAAATTTAGAAATGCCAAATGGAAATCTTTGGGTTGGGGTGAGGTCTTTAAAGTAAAGCCTTGTCTTTGTACAAGTTCATAACTGCCAAAGGCACAGATGTTAAGATGAAAACTCCAGCTAGTATGTGGTCAAAGGAGAGTTTACTGAACTTGCAGGTTCAAAGCCTCCCAATGGGCTCAGTGAACACCATGGGGAGCCAGTCATCATAAATTGCCTTTTGCAGAAACTCTAAATTATTTTTATGTAAAAACAATTTCATTAAGCGTGCAAATGGTCGAGACAAGAGTCACACACAGGGCTAGTTTGACTTGTTTAAGTGAAGATCAGCAGCAACCAGAAAGATCCTCCTCCACTGACTTTTCCCTCATACCGTTAAGTTTGGATTCCTTTACTTAAGGCTTTGCCTAGGTAAAATATTACAAATTCTTTAGGAGGAATCAAGTTAATAAGCATTTATTAAGCCATTTAATTTATCTCACACTGCCCTTCTGGTTTTCTATACATCTCAATAACATTTCCTCTGCTCCCTTCAGGCCTCCATGCATAGGTTGGCCTTATTCTCGGATGCTTTCCCACCTAACCTTCTGGTCTTAGAATAGCTAGTTCCCTTCAAGGATCCACCCAAGTGCCATCTCCGAAGAAAGGTCTTTCCTCATTTTGTTTACTTACCCCCTCCACTTTCAAAAAAACCCCAAAACTTTGTATGTATTTTGTTTGACTTCTGTATATGCTCATCTATGTATAAGGTGCCCCTCCATCTCCACCACAGTATAATTAGTCATCTCTGTGAGGGCAAAGACTGGGTGGCTCGTGTCTTGTCTTTTATTACCAAAACCCCACACAAGTCCTTGACACATAGTAGGCACTTAATAAAGACCTGTTGAGTTTAATTGAATTTATACTTTAATGTGAATAAATTTATCAGACTCTGAGAATCATTTGATAGGGAAGAAAGTATCAGAACGATAAGTGTTCTGTATCTAGGGCTTTACAGTTTATATAATACCTTCCATTACCTCATCTGAGCCTCGCTATAATCCTGTAAGATAGGTGTTTCTGCTTACTATTGTCTCCATATCTGAGATGAGGCACTGAAGATGAAAGTGGGGCAGGCTACTGGAAGCAGAATGTGAATTCAGATCTTTTTACTATTCCTCCATTCTTTCTATTACATTGATGAGGGCTGGAGAGATAGAGGTACAGAAACTTCAAGACTGGAGTTTCCTGCGTGGACTGTCTGGGAAAGAATTCGGGAGCCCACAACCTTAGAGGGATACAAGTAAAGTTTATGTAGGATATTCTATAGTAAAACATGTGCCAAATATGCTAATTAGGTGATTCAGGGTGGGATTAGGGAGTAATTAAAGAGTGCTTAGTTCTTAAGGAACAGACACTTTTAGTATCTACTGTGAAGGTATTTTACCCAGAGTTCATAGGGAAATAGCCCAAGGAGGGGCTACATGGAGGTGTGGTTTTAGGCCTGAAAAGTCACTAAGTCAACTAACAGTCAGGACTGACTAAGGAATACCAGGTTGCTCTCATGCTGTCATTAATGTCTTGCTAGACAAGATAAATGTAAGGGAGTAAACACACGTCTAAGTCCAGGATACATATGATTGGTCAGTGAGTAGTAAATGGTGTTATGACCCAGTACATAGTTCAGCCAGTACACAGCTGGTTCAGACTAATAAGTTCTATTGGTGCAGCTGGCTGCTGTAGCAGGAAAGGAGATAACGGTTGTTGCTGGGGCAGGCTGTGTCCCTGGGCTGGGGAGAAACTGCCTGGGAGAGTGTTTTGAGACTAGGGAGAAATGTGATTTTTAGAGAGAAATGTGATTTTAGAATTGGGGTCCAAGCATATGGACCCAAGTACCTCAGCATTCATAGTGCTTGTTTGAGCACCTCTGATAGGTGGCTGGAGAAAGGAGGGAGAACCTCTAATTGGAGAAAGGCTGTAGGAAAGGGAAATCAAGATCACTAAAGTCAGACTGTTATCAACATTCTAACACTGAGCACTTGAAACAAAAAAGCTCATTTTATACATATGTTTCTGGTGGTGCTGCATAGATACACATTATAGGATATCACAAATAATTAAAGTTGAAGGTCACCCACATAGGAATGAAGAGATGTGCAGTGGACATGGATGGATTGTGGCATATTGCCAATAAGACACAGAACTGCATAAAAGATATCAGATACAAGACAAAAGACTAGAGATACAAAACTAGAAAAGGAGGTGGGCCAGCAGATAGCCAGAGCAAGGGAAAATTGATGACTACTCAATGGTTGTAAAATATAAAGAGATGTATGGTAAGGCACCCCCTATCAAACACATACACATATAGATGTTGAGTGGACCCCCTATAGAGGATTTATGGGAAGACATGAACAGAGTGACACAAGATTAGAAGGTACAGATAGATCACAGAAGATGAAGAGGTGTAGATGACTTGTGACTTGGGCCTTGATGAAATTGTAGTATGTTTTGACTCCAGGCTACAATAAATATATCAATTCAATCCATCATTTTAATAAGCATTTGTTAGGCATATGTTATGGGCAAAACCTGGTCTCCCTAGCTACTAATCAATATCTTCATCTCCCAGATTACCTCATTTAGTCTATATATCTTTTTGGGGGGTGGTACCTAGTTAGTTATATATTGGGTAACTAGGTGGCACAGTAGATAGAGCACTGGGTTAGGAACCAGGAAGACTCATCTTTCTGAGTTAAAATCTAGCCCCTACTAGTTGTGGGATCCTGGGGCAAGTCATTTAACTCTATTTACCTCAGTTTCCCCATCTGTAAAATAAGCTGGAGAAGGAAAGGGCAAACTACTCATGTATCTTGGTCAAGAAAACTCCAAATGAGGTCATGAAGAGTCGAATACAACTGAACAAACACCCATTAGAACATGTGCTGTTTGAGAACAGGACAATTTTTACATGTCTTTGCTACATCTTCTTACCTCTAGAACCCTTTGCATTTTGTAGATATACAATGTATGTGTAATTTCTTTTATGTGTCTATTTCTTTTAAGGGCATCACTATCTTTTAAGTTGCTCAATTTCACAACTTCAGAGTTATAATTCTTCAGGCTCATTCAGCACTGCTGTTACTCCCCACTATATTCAAGGAATTTCCAAGGTTAGTCAATTCTCTTGTATCTTATTTTTTTTTAAGATTTAAATTTATTTATTTACTTTTAGTTTTCAACATTTATTTTCACAAAATTTTGAGTTTTAAATTCTCTCCCCATCTTTCCCCTCCCCCACCCTGAGATGGTATTCCTCCCTTATGCATACCCCTTCCCCCAGTCTGGCCACCCTTTTATCATTCCCCCGCCCAGGTAACCCCTTACCCTTTTCTTTCTTGAAGGGCAAAATAGATTTCTACACCCCATTGTCTGTATATCTTATTTCCTAGTTGCATGTAAAAATAATTTTTTTGACATTTGTTTTTTGAAACATTGAGTTCCAAATTCTCTCCCTTCTTCCCTCTCCCCACTCCATTGGGAAGGCAAGCAAGTCAATATAGGTTATACATGTATAGTTATGCAAAACACCTCAATAATAGTCATGTTATGAAAGACTAACTATATTTCCTCCATCCTATCATGCCCTCCAATTATTGTATTTTCTCTTTTGACCCTGTACCTTTTCTTAAGTGTTTGCTTCTAATTCTCTTCCAATCTGCCCTCCCTTCTATCATTCCCACTTATCCTCTTCTCCCTACTTTCCTGAAGGGTAAGATATCCAATTGGGTGTATATGTTATTCCCTCTTTAAGACAAATCTGATGAGAGTAAGGTTTACTCATTCTTTCTAACCTCTCCCCTCTTTCCCTCCATTGTAAAACCTCTTTCTTGCCTGTTTTATGTGAGATAATTTATCCCATTCTATCTCTCCCTTTCCCAATATATTCCTCTCACCCCTTAATTTTATTTTTTAAATATCATTCCTTCATATTCAACTCACCCTGTGCCATCTATCTGTCTATCTGTCTGTCTTTCTGTCTGTCTCTCTATCTCCTCCAACTACCCTAATACTGAGAAAGGTCTCATGAGTTACAGATATCATCTTTCTATGTAGGAATGTAAATAGTTCCACTTTAATAAGTCTCTTATGATTTCTCTTTCCTGTTGACCTTCTCTTGATTCTTGTATTTGAAAGTCCAATTTTCTATTCAGCTCTGGTCTTTTCATCAAGAATGCTTGAAATTCTTCTATTTCATTGAATGTCCATTTATTTCCCTGAAGGATTATACTCAATTTTGCTGGATAGGTGATTCTTGGTTTCAATCCTACTTCCTTTGCCCTCTGGAATATCATATCCCAAGCCCTTCAATCCCTTAATGGAGAAGTTGCTAGATCTTGTGTTATCCTAATTGTATTTCTACAACACATGAATTGTTTCTTTCTGGATGTTTGCAATATTTTCTCCTTGACCTGGGGACCCTGGAATTTGACTACAATATTCCTAAGAGTTTTCTTTTTAGTATCTCTTTCCAGAGGTGATTAGTGAATTCTTTCAATTTCTATTTTACCCTCTGGTTCTAAAACATCAGGGCAGTTTTCCTTGATAATTTCAAGATGTTGTCTCATCTCTTTTTTTTAATCATGACTTTCAGGTAGTTCAGCAATTTTTAAATTCTCTCTCCTGCATCTATTTTCCAGTGAGATATTTCACATTGTCTTCTATTTTTTCATTCTTTTGGTTCTGTTTTGTACTTTCTTGATTTCTCATAAAGTCATTAGCTTCCATTTGCTCCATTCTAATTTTTAAGGACTTATTTTCTTCAGTGAGCTTTTGGACCTCTTTTTCCATTAGGGCAATTCTGCTTTTTAAGGCATTATTCCTCTCATTGGCTTTTTGGACTTCTTTTGCCATTTGGGTTAGTGTATTTTTAAGGTGTTATTTTCTTCAGTATTTTTTTGGGTCTCCTTTAGCAAGCTATTGACTCAATTTTCATGATTTCCTCGCATCACTCTCATTTCTCTTCCCAATTTTTTCTCTACTTTTCTTATTTGATTTTCAAAATTCTTTTTGAATTCCACCATGGCCTGTGGCCAATTTGTGTTCCTCTTGGTGGCTTTTGATGTAGAACCTTTGTCTCTGCTGTCCTCCAATGGTTGTATGCCCTGATTTTTCTTGTTACCAAAGTAAGATTCTATAGTCTGTGTTCTTTTATGATGTTTACTCATCTTCCTAGACCCAGAACCACTTAGTTGCCCTTAGCTGCTTTGCACATAGTAGGTACTTAAAGCCTGGTTAAATTTAATTGAATTAATTGTAAATTCACTAGAATGTCCCTAAATAGAAAAATGCATTGCATTTGCTTTCTTGCTGTATACTTGTCCAAATTTCACATTCACAATCAAATTTGGTCTTTCCAACAAATATTTAAGAGACTGGTAAGGCAAGTGTTAATAGGATCCTGGTATCAAATATTTAGAGCTGGAGTGAGGGTATGCAGTGGAGACCTAGAGGTCATCTAGTCTAACCCCCTCATTGTACAGATAAGAAGATCTAGGTCAAGAGAGGTTAAGTGACTTGCCTGAAGTCATACATTTGGAAACTGCGATTTCAACCAAAATCCTGTGACTCCAACTCTAGTACTCTTTCTGCCATGATCTGAAACATCAAAGGAAAACTAAGAATTATAAGTACTATCTATGTGGTCAAGTTTCTTCCCTAGTCTCACCAACCTTCCCTAATGAATCAGTCAACAAGTATATATTTAGCATCTATTATGTACCAGTCACTGATAGGTTCTGAGGATACAAATAGAAAGAATGAAATTATTCCTACTAGCAATATGCATACATTCTAGGGGGGGAAACAACAATTACATATAAAAATGTTTACAGCATGAATATAAATATGTTCTACTTTATATATTCAAATACACATAAGGTAATTAAATGCATGTTACTGTGCAAGGGAGAACACAAAGAGTAGGGAATCAGGAAAGATTTCATGTAGAAGCTGGAACCTCAACTGCATCCTAATGGAAAATAGGGACTCTTTGGGGAAGAGGTAAGAAAAGAATGCATTCCAAAAATGTGGCACACCTAGCACAAAGTCACAGAGATGGGAGATGGATTGTCACGAGTGGGAAACAGAAAGGGTAATTTGGCTAAATCACAAAATGTAAGAAGAAAGTAATGTCCAGTAAGACTGAAAAAGTAGATGAGGGCCAGACTGTGTTGGTCTTTAAAAGCTAAGTAGAGCAGTTTTTATTTTATCCTAGAAGCAGTAGGAAGCCACTGGGTTTGGTCATGTGTGGGAGTCATATGGTCATATTTGTGCTTCAGGAAAATTACTTTGGTACCACTGTGTAGTATGGACTGAAGTGGTGAGAGACTTGAGATGGGGAGACCAATTAAGAGGCTTATGCAATAATCTAGGTGAGAAATGACAAGGGACTGAAGTAAGGTGCTAGTTGTGTTTGTAGTCAGATGTTGAGAGATGCTATGAAGGTAAAAATAGCCAGATTTGGCAACTAATTCAATATGTTACATGAGGGAAAATGAAGAGTGGGGATAATACAGAGATTATAAACCAGAGATATTGCAAGTATGACAGTTAGTGCCTTTGACACACAAAAAGAAAAAGTGGAAGAGGGAAAGGTTTAGGGGGAAATAGAGTTCAGTTTTGGAAATGATTTAAGATGGCTCTAGGATATCCAATATGAACTATCCAATACGCATTTGTTTCTATGAGACTGAAACTAAAGGGAGGGATTAAGTCTGGATATGCAAATTTGAGAGTTAGCTGCACAGAGATGCAGATGATTAGATGTTAGAGCTGATGAGATTACCAAAAAATGAAGAAAGTTTTTGGGTGGGGGAGAGTGAAAAGTCTCTGAATGAAGTGGTTAAACTGCTCATCCTCTAGTTCCCATCTTTGGGGAAATAATCTCCATTTGCTTCTATTAATATTATATCTGTAAGTCTCATCTAAATTTTTCATCTTCCCCAGGGCTTAGCACAGTGCTTTGCACACAGGCATTTCACAAGTATTGCCTTAGAGTGCTTGGCACAGGATTGAACTCATAGTAGTCATTCGGTAAAAAAACAAAAACAAAAAACCAACAAAAAAACCTGTAGATTGGTGATTGCTTTTGACACACTTTCTCATCTTTTATAAACTGCACGGTAGCATATCACAAACTTACAGAATTTTAGAGTCAGAAGAGGTTATCTAGGGATGTGAATTATCCAAGATCACAGAACTAGTTAGTGAGTTTATAAAACTTAGAAAAAATTCTAATTAATTTTGGTTTGAAAAAAAATTTTTTTGAGAATTCTAGCCAGCCTGATGATATATTTTGAATCAACTGTACACATTAACCTGAATTTCCTAAGTCTATCTACTTCCACCTGGGCACAAGTATATATACATCCTTATAAGTATTTGTTCTTCATCAATGTGATAGAAAGGTATGGCCCATTTAAGCCAGTTTTCCATTGGGCCTCATGTTTGAGAGCAGGTCTAGAGTAGGTATCTGTTTTAGAAAAGAAACACTTCTTAGATTGGAAACTCTAAATGTTAAAAGTTAGAGGAGACAATATCAGCCTCGCTGGCATAGACTTCTAAAGGGAAGGAGCTTGTGAAAAGCAAAAATTTAACAAGAAAATTATTCCAAGGTTAATCCTATGAGAAGAAAGAGGTTCCTCATGGATCAGATGGATGAATCAACCAATGTTTTGTTTGATGCTGCTGAAGAGTTTGCTGGATCATGCTAGTGAATTCTCTCGTCTCCTTTTCTGAGCAAAGAGAGAAAGTCAAGGAATGCTTTTATGTGGTTGCTGCGTTTCCAAATGTTTCACGATGATTGACAGTTCTGCATTTATATTCCCATTATGACACCTGCAGATAATGAGATATCTCGAAACCGGAATTTCCAGTGCTTGAGCCTGCCAGGAATATTATAATCAGTGTTCTAGCAAGCCATTCCCGTTGCACACATGACCTCTACAAATTTGAAATGTCAAAACACAGCCAGGAGCTGAAACCAAGGCCACTCTACTCCAAGTGGCTATTTGGCTTTTGAATGTAGAGAAAGGAGTCCTTTATCTCAGGAGAATTATGGATTACCAGAAAATAGTGATCTTTTCATTAACCTATATGTATTCAGCATGTAGATAATGTCCACCTTTTATCATTCTCATAGCCCGTGTCCACGGAGACAATGTGAAGTGGAGGGTTAAGCATTTCCCTGGTGAATTGGGGCCAATTCAAGGGATAATTCAGACCACCCCAAACCTTTTGTCCTCAGTAGCGAATAGGAAGCCTGAGTTCTGCAGATAATATGGCTGCCTAGAATAACAGGAGAGTGACATGTTAGAACTAGAAGGGACCTTAAAATTCATCTTATTTAATCCCTTCCTTTCATAAAGGAGGAAACTGAGACCTAGAGAGGTCATAAGTAACTTGCACATTCTCATCCAGATGATAGAAGTGTATTCTCTTTCTGAGTAATTTCCCTTCATCTATTCTTCACTCAGGCTATGTATAAGTTTTTGCTACCTGTCAGTCTCCTAACAAGATACAGAATTCATCCATTTTCATCATAGGGAATGGATAAGGGTGGCTTGAAAAGAAAAGAGATTCCACCGACAGAATCAGAATCTAAGTGCATCCAATAGACTGGATATTCCTTGAAGGCAGGATCTATTTTTTGTTTATTTGTTTCATTTTTGGTTTTGTATCCTCAGCACTTCACACAATGCCGGGCACAGAGTGAGCTTTTAGTAAATATTTATGAGCTAAATCAGTTAATCAAAAGAAGATTTTTTTTTTTTTAAACAAGATGGTCTTGGGATAGCAGAGTAAATGAACTCCAGATATGATGTACTTAAGAGAGACTAAACAAAGGCATTTTTACCAATCCCTCCCAGGACAAAGGGGAGAGAAAGATTAGTAGAAACTCCCCTTTCTTCCTCTGGGCACTCATCATGCCTATCTGATTCAGAGAAACCCACTGGGTCTATATACACCATACACACACAGGCTGAGCCTCCATGTTAGCAGAAAAACTGGATGAAAAATGACAAATTCATTCAAATGATCCCTAAAATGAAGCCAACCAACCAATTGAACTGATTCTATTACCTGTAGTGTCAAGTAATAAAGGATCAAAACCCTTTTCTTTTCTATGCTTCTACCAATTCAATTAATTTTAGATCAACCTTTATTGGATGCCTACTGCATACAAAGGACCACTTAAAAGTGTTTTTTCCTTGGCATCATGATTTCATCAATGTATTTATCTTCCTCTGTGCCAATTACATCTATACCTTCTCATCCTATGAAATTCTTGCCAATGATCTCCAACAAATCTTCCATATGGGATCGACCCACCAGGCCAGAAAGCCTTCATCTGGATCTTTTCTATATTTTAGGGACATCTGCACAGCTCTTGGGCTACCTATCTATAATCCTTCACTCACCCTATATGACAAACCCACCTTTTCCAGTTCTACATTTTCTTAATGACAAAAATAAGAATAGGAACCGAACTTCTGACTTTACTGGTAGAAGAAACTCCCAGATAATGAGACTTTCTCTTTTTTTCTCTGCTATTTATATTTGTAGCTGAGGACACTGAGAGGTTAAGTGGTTTGTCGAGAGTCACACAGCCAATGTGTATCAGAAGTAGGACTCCAAGGCCAGCTGCCAGATGCTCCTTTTTCTAGATAATATAAGCAGTTATATCTTGGAATATATGTGTGAATATATACACACACATATATATATATATATATATATATATATATATATATATACACACACACACACACATATATATATATATATATATATACACACACACACACATATATATGTATATATATATATATATACATACATACATACATACATACATTTATTCTGCATATTCAAAAAATTGGACCTAGACCTGAATGGGAGGGAAAGGGCTGGGTTGTCTTTGGGATGCAGCATAGTTCTTTTAATGAAGGGATCTTCAAATCTTTCTCTATTTGGCCTGGATTGATTTTTTCACATCATAAAAAAATACTCCCCTTTTTCATATTCTATGACTCAGGTAAATTGGTCTTGTTCTGTTCCTCACACAAGAGATTCCATCTCCCACCTCTATGCCTTTTCATTGATCTGATGCCAAGGATGCCTCTTTACCAACATTTCATGGAATCCCTCCTTCAAGATGCAGCTCAAGTACCACCTTCTGAGCACATCCTTTCCTGACTAGTATCATCCTTCCTTAATAACCTTATATTTCGCTCCCTTGAAATGGTTCCATATATATTAATTCTGTATATATTATTTATCTACACATTGACTGAGCCCGTAGAATGTCAGCAGGGACTGCTTTATTTTTTGTGTGTTTATCTCTGTTGCCTAACCCTGAGTGGACTGTGTTCTGTCATGTCTAACTCTTCATAACACAATTTGACGTTTCTTGGCAGAGATATTGGAGTGGTTTGCCATTTCCTTCTCCAGCTCATTTTACAAATGAGGAAACTGAGGCAAACAGGGTTAAGTGACTTGCTCAGGGTCCCACAGGTAGTAAGTGTCTGGATGCCAGATTGGAACTCAGATGAGTCTGCCTGACTCCATCTGGTTGCCTTTAGCACAGATTAGGTGTCTAATAAATTTTACCCACAGTAGAACTTTCAAAATTGGTGTCAATCCTCTCAAACCCTGATGCCACTTTATCAACCAAGTTTATGTAATACTCTTCAGTATTGTTGCATATTAGGGAATAGGGAGGCCCAAGGAAAGGGAGAAAAGTGGGATGGGGAATGGCTGATCCGTAGAACAGTCAGAACACACACAAAATTTATTGATTAAATGTCCCATCTTGTACGGGTGTGGTTCTTGGAGCCCCAAAACAATTACACTAGTAACATCAAAGATCACTGATCACAGATTACCATACCAGATATAATAATAATGAAAAAAGTTTGAAATATTGCAAATATTATCCAAATGTGACACAGAAACACAACATGAGCACATGCTGTTGGAAAAAGGGCACTGATAAACTTGCTCAATGTGGTGTTGCCACAAATCTTCAATTTGTAAAAGAACAAAAAAATGCAATATTTGCAAAGCACAATAAAGCAAAGTGCAATAAAACAAGGTATGTCTGTACTATTGCTCATAAGCCCCCATTTTGTGTTTTGCTCAGTACCAATTAAGCAGTTGAAATCTCAATACCAATTAGCCAAGCAGTCTTAATTAGCTTTTTGTTAGGGTATTTATTAAGTAGTCATAATAATAATATTAAGAGTTGGTACAAAACCAATCTTTTCCAAAAGTCTTGTACGTTCTCCTCCACAAGTACATACAGAGTGCAGGAAAAGTGCGCTCAAGCTCTTTTAGCATTGGTCTGTCTCAATTCCCTCAACTGCAAATTGGTGATGATAGCAGCACCTATCGTCCCAAGGTTGTTGTAAGGATCAAATGAAGTATTATTTATAAAGTGATTAGCCTCGTGCTTTTCCCTTGCCTTCAAGCTTAAAGAGCCCAGCTGACCAATGGCACAGCTATTGGAAATTGTTTTCTCTTCTCATGGAGTCCTCCTCATGAAGTTGATGAGGTATGTGCAGCACCTTTGCAGAATGCCTTTAGAGAATCCTGAGGGTGCCTTTCTTCAGCTAATTCTATTTGTTCTGCCATTTCTGTTTCTTCCATAGTACAATCAACCACCATGGGAAGTCCATATTGTCCAACATTTTGAAATTCACAAAGTCAAGGGGGGTGGGAGTGTATGTGACACTAGTTGTATCTGGGTTCACCCCACTTCCCCTCACTGCCTTCTGGTATAGACAAAACAAGTCAGCCTTCCCAAAATTCTCCTAAAGCTTGAATATTAAAGTAGTTGCTGAAATACTCTTGTTAGAATGTTCTCATCTGCTATACGAGTCCAGAGGTGTATTTAATTGTTTCAACCAATCCCTAAACATTTATTGATTTCATCAAAAGACTCAAAAATACTTCCTCCTTAGTTTTTTGATTGATTAAATAGATTGATTCAGTAGAGATGTCTAGGCTTTGTTCTTACTTGGTTTATACCTTTGATTGATTAATACTATAACCCAATCAAAGAGGCATTCTCACCCATTAAGGGCTCCAGCGTTACATTAACTAGGATTGGGGTGTTGCACATTCTTCTTATACCAACAAAGAGAATGTATGGAATTATATGTTCATGGTATAAGAGAAGCAGCAGAAACGATATTAGAAGAGACATAATTTATGTATGACATAAAAAGTAGAGTGAGCCAATCATGTGATAAGGGTGAGGTCAATGGTCTACTATGCTAAAAAAGCTTCCTTAACCTGGAAGCTCACTTTCAGTCCTTGACTTCTTATACTAGAAGTACTTTTCAATCTGAGAGGATTTCCTTAATTGCCTGGTTTTCCCAGGACTTGCATTTTAAGGAAAATGTCCTGGACAGCCATATCTTCATCTTCTCCATGCCCCACTCAGCAGACATTCTCTACCATGTTTAGTCTCATCAGAACCTTGCCATCCCCTTACACACACACACACTTTTCAGCCCCCTTTTAAAGTGCTGTCTTCTATTAGAATATGAGCCTCTTAAAGGCAAAGATGGTCTTTCCACTTTGTATTCTCAGTGTTTAGCACCGTGTCTTGCACACGGTACACATAGTACTTAATAGGACAACTTGACAGCCTCCATGCTCACTCCCTTGATTTTCAATCAATGTCATGATATTTAGAGAAAATATTCTTGAAATATGGAGTGGACCTCTCCCAAAGATTTAAAGAAAGACGTAAACAGGAGTCACAAAAGAAGAGAGGCACAGGTGGATAGTGATTTGTATCAGAGGACTGAACTCCTAAATGAAGGATGTCAGTGGTTCATCAATTGATTAAAGCATCCCTTTTCTACCACTCACATATCAGTTATTGTTAGAAATAATGGTAAACTGCTTATACCCACCATGCATCTCTTTGTTGCTTTTTGTGTCATCAGAAATTCTGATTCTTCTAGGACTGCAGTAGTCCAGTATTTATAATCATACAGTGCTTCTCAGGAAAGCGTTTGTTAGATGCTACAAATATAAATTCCCATGAAGATCTGAGGGCAGAATGATTAAGACACCAGACTATGATTTATATCCCATGCACCTTAAACCCAGTACACTCTGAAGCCCATACATTGTACAACCATAGGTCCCTGCCCAAACTCCACTTAAGGGCTCTTTTCAAGACCCTCCTGGCTTCAGAGTGATTATCAATAGTAAGTGTTACTCTTTCCTTCCCAGCTTGATTTACTTTTTTTTTTCTTTTACTCATTAGAGGGGCCATTCCCTGATTACTTCTTAAAAAGACTATTCACTAAATCGGTGTTACCTCACTCTGAGTACCTGAATAGGCCAAGGTCTCCCATTGCATCCTGGGCCTTCTCCAGTCATCCTGATGAATATCTGGTCATTGGATCCAAATGGCTCAGGAGGGGAAAATGAGGTTGGTGACCTTGCACAGCCCTCCCTCACTCAAAACAAAGTCAAGTGCAAGTCATGTCATCATTTCTCTGATGTCGTGATTTTCCTCAAAAATGAAGGACGAACACAGACAGACAGACAGCCATCAGGAAACTGGGACCTACCCAGCACAGATACCTTGCTTTTTGCCCTGTCCTGCCTCACTTCTCCTTACCTGACTGGACCTCTAGAGACCAATCCTGCTTCTTCCTCCAAGTTAATCCATTCACTTTTCGCCCTTTACCCACGGATGAGCTATCCTGATTTAAGGCAAGTAAAATTCACTTAACCCACTATCACTAGTTGAAGCCAA
The DNA here is from genome assembly GCF_028372415.1 of Notamacropus eugenii. Taxonomy (NCBI): domain Eukaryota; kingdom Metazoa; phylum Chordata; class Mammalia; order Diprotodontia; family Macropodidae; genus Notamacropus; species Notamacropus eugenii. The sequence goes on along the minus strand of NC_092872.1, from coordinate 457,174,828 downwards.
ACCATGGTTCACATCCTATTTGGTTATCGATCAGGAAATCAGAGTCTCTAGCTCACTACATTGTTATCTGTCCTGATGACTGTGTGTGTGCATGTGTGTGTGTGCGCGTGTGTGTGTATATATACATGTGTGTATATATGTGTATCTATGTATACAAACAACAAACACGCATGTACACACACATCCCTTCCTCCTTCCAGGTTTCTGTTTCTTACTCTTTCCTTTGGAAAACTACTAAAGTTAATCCTATCATTGCAAGGGTGTGGCCACTGACCCAGTTAGGGCTCTCATTCACCATTCCTGTTCCTCCCCAAATCAGAATTGCCTTCTTTGGACTCTGATGTGCTGTAGGATCCTACAAAGATATATAAGCTTTTGGAGGGTCAAAACTGTCTCATTTTTGTATCTGTAATCCCAGCACTTAAGACAGTGCCTGACAATAAATACTAATTCATTTTTTTTATTTATTATGACTTCACCTAGAGACCATGAGTTTCTTTCCAATTCTGAAATTCTGAATTTAGCCATTCATTTAAAAGAAAAGTCCCCAAATGACCAGTCAATTAAATTCATTCATTTTCTTTTAAAAAATATATATCAATTCATTCTGGTAAATCTTTGAGTCAGATTGCTTGCACAGCTTCCCTTGAAGCACTCCTTGCATGGATGGAGATTTTCTTTAGGTTCACTCCAGGGGCATCATTGTATATGGGAAGAGCCTTAAAGTCTGAGGATCTGGATCCCCATGTTCATACCAACTGCTGGGTAACCATCTTGGTAAATCACTTAACCTCTAGAGACCTCAGTTCCCTCATTTGTAAGATGAAGGAGTAGGATAAGATGATCCCTAAGGTCCTTACCAGCTCTAAATCCTTTGGTCCTATGCTCTTTCCTAAAGGTCCCACATTTAGAGGTACAAAGAATATAATGGGGGTGGGGGAGGGGAGAGAGGCAGAAATGCCAAGACTAAAAGATCATTCCCTCAGGGGAGCCATTTACATATATACATTTGCCACCTAGATCTCTCTCTCTCTCTCTCTCTCTCTCTTTCTCTCTCTCTCTCTCTCTCTCTCTCTGAACTTGTACCCTAGCTTCTTTGTACCAGCTACCTCTCTTTCTATTTGACAGCCACTGTCCCTGGCCCACCTACCCTACAAAGCTTCCTCCTTCTCCTATTCAGAGCTGGAACTTTGAGCCCAGGACTGCCTGTGACTTGTACAGGACAATGTTCTCTTTGGTTATCTACACATTAAGCTGTGCACATCTGCAAGGGATGGTTCTTTCTGTTCATTTTTACCATTTTTTCATTTTCATAAAAACTAGATTGAATAAAATTTTTTTTATTATTGAGCAGCCATGGAAAATAGCATGTTTCAAAAGAATGGCCCTGTTTCTATCTTAGGGAATGAGGAAGGAGAAGGGCATCCCAAGAAAATTTTGGATGACCTAGACCAGTCAAGGCGGGGGGGAATGTTAAATAACTGATAAATGACACATCTTTAGTAACTAAGGAAAAACATTCTTTCCATAGTATCCACCAAGAGCTTAGATAAACTAGTCCAATAGCGAGAGTGGGAGCCAGGCTGGCAAACCTGAGCTTGCCTTGAGAAAAATGCTGAACTCCAGAGCACATATTTCATGTTCACAGCAGTGCCTGAATTTCTTCTAAAATTCCCTATCATCTGTGACCATTCCATGCCATGAAGCAAAGTGAGTTTTCTCATCCTCAGAATGGGTCCTGCAGGGCATTCAATACCAAGAAAGACAAACTTTAAAGGAGAGTTTCTGTCGCACCCAGCAGCCAAACCCAGTTGTCGCATCAAGCGCCAGCACATGCAAGGATGCTCAATAAATAAAACGGCTGCCCTCGTTGGTGTTCCTTCTTGCATAGCCTCATCAAAAGCCCTGTGGCCTTGAGTCGGCTCTCGCTAAGTCCTAATATTCAGGCAGTGGGGGACAGGAGATGAGAGACAGAACAGGGCAGCTGCAAATGAAAATCACCCTGGGGAAGGTTACAACTAGATAAAGTTTTTGACAATAAGATTCCAGAGACTGCTGACTGCAGAAAAGCTCAATATTTTAGTCTCAGTACAAATTTGCTTCAATCTTATACAACTCCCATGTAGCAGTACCCACAGCTGCATGCTGTAAACAACAAACAAATCTATTTCCATCAGCCCTGCTGATGCTATGAGAAAAGTGCCTGAGCATAAGACATGCACAGATGCAAAGTCTCACCTGAGCCTACCGCTGCCCTCCATTTGGCCTCTCTAACTTAATATCGTTGTTACAAAGCTATTGGTCTCCTGGTAGAGAGCTGGCTCAACGCGGTGCCTCTTCTTCCAGCTAATCTGACAACTCCGATCCAAGAAGCATCAAGGGCCCAATTAAGAAGACACATCTTATCAAGGAGCTTATTTTGCATAACAGAATACAAATGACGAATAAAAATTTAATGTTTAATAACTTAGTACAAAGAGGGCTGTTGATATAGAATGCCTGGAATTTTTATGGCGGCTGTCAGACTTGTGATAAAACTGTTATATAGGAACACTTGGCAAAAAACAGCGGAGAATTTTTCAGTAATGGTGTGTGCATGATATTGCATTAATTCTTGATAGGAGAGTAACTGTAAGCCTGGGGATCCACCAGTTTGAGTTTCAGTTTCACATTGTGTGTGGGTGAGTGTGTGTGTGTATGTGTGTGAGCACACTCGAGTGTATTTGTGTGCTCACATGTGTGAGCACATTTGAGTGTGTATGTGTGCTCACATGTGTGAGCACACTCAAGTGTGTGTGCATGAATTCGCATGTGTGTGACCACACTGGAGTGTGTGCATGTATGTGCTTGTATGTGTGTGAATACACTTAGGTGTGTCTGTGTGGAAGCCTCATGTTTGGGTTTTGTTTTGTTTTTGTTCCAATTGACGGGCACTTAAATGTATTTTAAATGTATTTTACTGAAGAGTTTCCACGGAAAGAAAGTTGGTACTTGGCAATCCACAGTGTACTTGTATATACTTCCTCAAGGTCAGATGTCATAGGAAGAGCCCCCATCATCCTTCCAAAAGGGAAATAAATCTAAGGATTCAGGGAGCTCTGCTAAACACTATTAGAAGATGAAGAATGAGAGAAACTAGATTATAGGCTACCAGTAAGACCCTGATCTGGCCTGTGAGGATGCCTAACTTACTCATTTAGGGAGGGAAAGATGAAAAGCTTCATTGGCCTGATGCCATTTAAGGAAAACCTCTTATCATTCACTAAGTGGGTTTTTTGAACTTTTTTTTCATATTTTGATAATGATTTCAACATAATTGGTTTCCTTTGAAATTCTGTTTATTTTATTTTACATATTAAAAACATATACAATTTGAGAAGGGCCCAAGAAACTTCAAAATATTTTCAAAGGGGTCTATGACACAAAAAGTTAAGTACCCCTGCCTACCCTCCTAATATTTCTTTGTAAGTCCAAAGTCTTGGTGGGGAGGGGGAAGGAGAGAAATTTCACTTTGACTGGTATCCTTTAATGACAACTTCAGAATGATCAGAATTTTGTTGGGAAAAAAAAAGCAAAAAAATAAAAAACCAACCTGCCTCCCACCCGCTGTTCAATTAGAAGGCAAATGTAAGACCTCTTTTCACATATTTCTTGGTATTCCAACTAAGCTTCTACAATTGCTGAGTTTTCAAATAAAGAAAAATGAAACCACAGTATATTTTAGTAGAAGGGGAGCTTTGGTTGCTGGTGTGCTGGAAAGAAGATATAGATTCAGAGGACCCAGTGCCTGAAACACAGTAGGTGCTTAATAAATGCTAGTTGATTGACTTACATACTGGGGTTCAAGTCCCATTCAGCTGCTCCTGGCATTATCCTAGCATCTTCATATTGTCATAATGAAAAGAGCACTGGATCTGGGGCCAGAAGATTTGGGTTCAAATCCTGTCTTTGTCCCCCTTAACAACCTGTGTGACCTTGGGCAAGTCAATTAGCTTTTTTGTGGTTCCCTCTTCTTAAATGTAAGACAAGGAGTTTGAACTAGATGATCTCTAAGGTCCTTCCTCACTTCAAATCTATGATGCTCTCCAATAGCACTTTATTTTTAAAGTGTCCATTAACTAATGTTAAGCTCATGCTGAATTAGAGTGGAACTCTTTTACAAGTACATATCTCATCTAACATGAATACAAAATGAATTTCTTATTCATTCCATTCTATTGTATTAGTGTTATTGCCATGAATACAAAATGAATTCCTAATGATTGGACACTTAAAATAAAGTGTTACCCCTTTACAATAGTCATCAAACTTTAAGGACAAATTGAGTTTTAGGGTGGAAGGAGGGGGGGAGGGTTGTACTAGTAGGTATAAACAACAAAGAAAAAGAAAGCTGGAGCATTGCTGTGTGGGCTATTGAAACGCATAATTTACTTGATGATGCTAATATTCAGATGCAACCTTATATTGGAATTAACACTACAGGAGGGGCCCTTACACGAAGGATTTGTTGCAGAAATAAAAATCTATCGGTAACACTTTCATTGTTCCATCATTATGAACTCATTTGGTATTCACTGTAATAGCACCGATCATAATGAATTTGTTTGATATTCATGTGGCTCTCACACACATTAACAAAGCCTCTCTGTTGTAATTCAACATCCAATAAGCATTAGTTAATGCAGACTTTGGATTGGGAAAGGCCTTCTGTCCCATCCCTGACCCTAGAGTTGCCATGGTAGTTTCTAAAGAGTTAATGGACATTTTAACATGAAAGACACCTTCAGTCTCCTTCCTCTTTTGGTGCCTTCTTTCAAGCTAGAATGAAAATGGGTGTGGTTTCAATATGTGTACATGTCATCTTCCAGAAAGAACTGAAGTTACTGGAAGTCCGGCACTATTTGAATTATGTCTTTGCATCCCCAGTGCCTTGCACCGCGAGGTACATAATCAATGAAAGCTGATTGTTTGGTTGGGAATCTGGATGGGCTGTGGAGTTTTCTCACCATACCACACTGTTTTCATTCTCCTCTTGGCATGAGAGCCCTTGATGTGGGCTAGTGCTGATATGGGGCAATGTACTAAGATATCCTGACTCCTAGTTACAGAAAGAGTCTGCTACAGGAAACTAACCCACCCCTACTATCTCTTCATGGGGGTTTATTTCAGAAAATTTATTCCTGTTCAGATTGTGTTGCAGCTTCTGTAAAATATTTGTTGGTATATTTCCATGGCGATGGGCAGGGCAAATGTTTGCAGAAAGTTTCCTAAGCCAGGAAATGGAGCCAACCTCTCTATAGCTTTGATCCACTTGCAAACTCAATGTCCCAACCCTACTTCAAACAAAATCTGATTGATACCAGTCCTATTCTTCTACCTTGTATATGGTTACTAGATGTTGTCACCATGATAATTACTCTGATAAAATCTCTTAAAGACATTTAGTGATGACGTTACATATGACTGAAACCTGCAAGCTGCCTCTTCTGTGGCATGGGAACAATTGTTCCAAATGTGACATTTTTGGGGTCATCTCAAACTATCATGTATATTTGACTGGTCCTCAGAAACTTTCAAGCCAGGGGCATTATTCTTAACAGGCATTTCATTTAACGGTCCTCAAGGGGGTAAGAGTCCATTCAATCTCTGAATTGTCAATAAGAGCTGGTCTTCTCTCTCCTCCAACTGGGTGTCTGAGAGATTCAGATTCCCTTTGGTTCTCCTCAGAGCCTTTTCCAAAGGCAAAGAAACCCACTAGAAGTGGGCTGGAAGTAAGAGAGCATAATAAAAGGCTTGTTTGTATACCAGTCAGAAAAGAGAGTCGATGCTTTATCTCTAAGCATGGAATTTGCCTAGGTAGGACATTTGCCTAGATCTAATAACAACTCCCATTTATACAGTGCAGGACCACAACTAGGGCTTTCACTGATTATGTACCTCCCTGTGCAAGGTACTGGGGATGTAAAGACACAATTCAAATAGTGCCGGACTTCCAGTAACTTCAGTTCTTTCTGGAAGATGACATGTACACATATTGAAATCACACCCATTTTCATTCTAGCTTGAAAGAAGGCACCAAAAGAGGAAGGAGACTGAAGGTGCCTTTTATGTTAAAATGTCCATTAACTCTTTAGACTCTTTTGTCCTAAGGTGCCAAATTTAGAGGATGGTGATAGCACTCACATTCCTTCAGCAGAATACAAAAAATACTCTAGAACTAGCCAGCAAATATAATTAGTTAAAATATGAAGCTACTTCTCTCCACTCTCCCACACTGGTGTCAAGGGGTCTGGTTCTTTTCTCCACTGGGTGAAATTCAGTTCCCCACTTCTCATATGTGTCAGATTGCTGGCCTTGGGTGTGGTTTGTAAGGCTTAACTCAGGCACAAAAATTCCTACTTATATTTCCGATAAAGAGCTTTAAGCTTTGTAAGACATTTTCTTTACTGCAATCCTGGGAAGAAGGTATTACAAGTATTATCGTAATCTGTAGTTTACAAATGAGGGAACTGAGACCTGAGAGGTTAAGCATTTGCTCAACGTCACACAAGTAGTATCACTCCTCTGATTCCAACCTACAGCTCTCCTCATTTCAAATCTCATGGCTTCCACTGTGCTATAGCAGCATCCTAGAAAGTGGAAGGATAATTACTGTCCCATACTATTCTGAGCATAGCTTTAGCTCTCCAAAATAAAAATGAGTGGGGACAGATTGTAAAGGCACATTGCATACCTTCCAACCAACCAAGATTAATTAATTAATTAATTAATTGATTAATTAATTAACCTGATTCTTCTCTCTTCTTTACCCAAACCCAGTTTCTTCCCTTTCAGAGTCATACCTCTAAACCTTCATGTTCACAAAGACCATAGATGGAGCTGGAGGAAAGGTGAACTCCTAGCAGAAGGAATTTGATTTCAAGAGATCATTCTTTGCTTTCCTCAGTCAGCACGTAAGTAGAACACAACTGGCCATTTTAATATGAGCAAAACACAACGCATGATTTCTTGTGCATTATCTTTGTTTTTATTTTAGCCCTAATTTTTGAACATTTCAATATTTCCCCACTTTAAGAAAAGACATTATGGAGCTGTCATATAAACTTATGTCTCTGGTCATTTCAAATAATGAATTAGGAGAGTCCTGAATGTCTCATCGCAATCAGCTAAGCTTTTCTAGTGGAAAGACTAATGTGTACATATTCCAGTCTTCCAAATTTAGTCACCACCTTTGATTGGAAGTCCAGAAGTTCATGGACTCTCTTTTAATATTAAAATGAAATTCCTAATGATTAGACACATAAAGTGTTACCCCTTTACAATAGTCATCAAGCTTTACGAACAAATTGAGAAGGAAGTGGGATTGTATCAGTAGATATAAACAACAAAGAAAAAGAAGCAAGGCACAATTTACTTGATGATACAACCTTATATTAGATGCTGATCCCACCATACTCCTCCCTAGGCTAACCACACATGCAATATTTTGCTTCCTTCTGGATGCCATGTTTTAAGAAACTGGGCTTCTTGGCTTTGGGGTAAGAGGTAAACAGAGTAGTGAGAGGACCTGAGACCATGCCAGAATCAGCAGAAGGAAGTGGGAATGTTTAGCTTCAAGAAAAGAAAACTTGGGAATGTATTTATCAAATGGTTGGAATGTTGAAAAAAATTAGTCTTATTCTGCTTGACTCCCAAAGTGGTCACAAAGTGAAACGAGCTGCCTCAGGAAGGGGTTCCCCTTCCATGGAGGTCTTTAAGCAGAGGCTGGATGATTATTTGTTGTGCACTTTGCAAAAAGGGGATTCTTGGTCAGGTACAGGTGAGAATAGATGACCTCTGATTTTGTTTCCAAGTCTGATATTCTGCAATTCTATGAATGAAGAGAAAAGGAAATTCAGAGGCCCCCAGGGTTCCTCTGAAGGAATTGTAGTCCTTAGGATTATGAGTATAAATGAAAGAAGGAACCACCAACCCTGAATTAGCATGCCCTGATCTTACAGGCTTCTATTTGACCCTTATAATTAAAACTTAATATAATTTTTGGTATGAGTGATAGATAGGTACTCAATGCTGATCTTGGAGTCACAAGATGTAAGTATGAATCCTAGCTGTGCCACTCTTAGGCAAGTCATGTGACCTCACTGGAACTCCATTTCCTCATCTGTAAGATGTGGGAGTTGGATCAGATGACTTCTAAGGTCCCATTCAGGTCCAAAGTTACACTGCTTTGAACATTATACTGGGGAGGAATGACCTGAAGGCTGATAATAGCTATGATTTCATGATAAATACTGCCCCTAGAGTCAGAGGACCTGGGTTCAAATTCTGCCTCTGCCACTTACTACTCATTTAGCATTAGACCAGTCACTCACAATCTCCCTGGGCCTCAGTTTCCTCATCTAGAGGAAGTTGGTCCAGCTCTAGAGATCTGATCCCAAGTTAAGTTACATGCTCACAAGTCATCTCCATGGATTGACAGCCTCTCAGGTGATCCATATTCATTGCCCCTAAAGATGTCTGAAAGAGATTCCTCATTGAGAGAATCCTTCACTGGAAGATTGAGGAATACTCAATGTGGACCTCACCGGAGGGAGGTTGGCCTTCCAGTAGTTCATAATGAAAACGAATGTTCATTTTTCCTTTAAAACTGTCTCGAGCTAAATGATACTGACGCTTTCAATTTTTAACATCATAATCAATAAAGGCTGCTTATGCACACTTTGCAAAACCATCAGTTTAGAAGTTTGAAAAAAAATCTGCATATGGCTGCAGCTTGCTGGCTAGAAAGCTCTAGCACTAAATCTTCTGAGTTAAAGTTTTACTGGTGTGTTATAAGTAAAAATGCCTTGTCAGCCATCTGCCAGTTTTTCTCCTAACATCCATATTTCCAACCCTTGCTAAACATTGGGAGCATGTGGCCACAAGAGGCCACCTCTACAATTAAACAGCCGAGCTCGGCAGCGGAGGCAAGGGCACGTCAGGAGAGAACTGTCTGTTATTAATTTTAAAAGTCCATAAAGCCAGACTCTGACCAACGCCTCTCCTTCCCCACCCCCAAACCCCAATCTCAGAATGATAGATTCTCAGTTAGATGTCATATCAAGCCTTAACTCCAAGAGAGAAAACAGAGAAGGGGAAAACAATGCGCCAGTGTCAAAAGCTTCAATAAATGTAATCATGGCTGATTAATCAGCCTCTAATTCCACTGATCCAAAAAGGTTAGAGAGTCAATT